>NW_026095982.1:0-359 GCF_023614345.1 Adelges cooleyi
CCGGATCCCCGGATCCGCGGGGCCCCAGCTCAGACAAAATATATCTACTGTTATGCCAATAACGGAGATTGTCCTATAAAACCGGTAAGTCCGTGGTATATAAATAATTATAATTCTCAATGTAATTTGTTTAAAATTAGTCAATGTATTATATTTTTTATAATTAAATGAATATTATTGTAAAAATGCACAGGGCGTTTATGTGTCGTCCGGGTTTAACGTTGACGATATCAACAATAATGGATTTCCGAAACAGTATTTTTACGGTGAATATAAAATCACTGTAAAATTTACAAACGACTTGAATAAAATACTTGGATGCCAAGTCCTTGTTGCAGATTTTGTTCGTCCGTGGGAAG
>NW_026095983.1:0-1219 GCF_023614345.1 Adelges cooleyi
CATAACTTCTAGTAGATATAAGCGCATAACTCGATGTATTAGTTTTGCTAACAAAGCATATAAAAATAATTATAATACAATAATAATAATACAACGTCTGCACTAAATATAACTGTTCAATATAAATGTTTTTCCTTTTTCATTACCTTAATCTTACTCTTCTCTGATGGTATCAACAACCACGAGACTGCCTCAGACTCTTAGATTAAGACGATAGTTTGATTGATACATCTACAAGCATTTTTAACATAACCAATATTATGTTGTCCTGGAATTGTATCCTATATAAGTTTTTTTTTTATCATATTATTATTAGGTATGTTATTCTAGTATTTCTCGTTTGGCTCTTGGACGGTCAAACTGCAAGTATTGCAATTGCAATGGCCTACTACAACTTAAAATAAATCCTGGAATACAGAGCTAGATTATGCGGGATGGCTGGGGGGGGGGGGGGTGCTAAAAGAGCTACAGCTCAAGACCCCTAAAAAAAACCGATCCTTTAAAATATTTTGGGACTGTATTCTTTTTCAAACATTTATTTAGGTATAATTTAAGGGTCAAACTAGGTGGTATTGCCATTTTGAATTTGTAAGAGCATTATTTATCAATAATTATTATAGAAATATTCTTAGTTTTTTGGAAAACATAAATAACCATAATAACGAAGAAAAAGCTGATGTAAGCAAAAGATTGATTGATTGATTTAAAAAAAATTGACGTCAATAACTTTAGTAGAGTTTGTTGTGAATAGAAAAAATATCAAAATGCTACACTCTAATAGCGCGGAGATAGATATTTGTCTACGGTTTAATATAAGATAATAGACAAGTAGATCGGATTTCATACCCATGCGGTATAATGATTTAAATTGGAAAAGGTCTGTGTATTACTAAATCTTACAAAAGCTTAATTTTTAATTTTCTCCTAAACAGTGAGTGATAGCAAGCAGATTGAAAGCTCATTAGAAAGTGCTTGTCAGAAGATAAAAATTATGAATTAAAAAAACCATTATAGTGTGGTCGGAGCATAGTGGAGACGGAGAGGTCATAGGTTTATAGAAATTTTTAAATCTTCAAGTGATTAAATCACTTTTGAATAAACGCTTCGATGCAAATCAGTAGATTGTATTTCCAAGCCAGTAAAGTCCAAACCATAGCATAAACCTGCACAGTAAGAAAGAATTAAAGTAAAGTGCAGTGTTTACAAATTAGCATCAAAG
>NW_026095984.1:0-1884 GCF_023614345.1 Adelges cooleyi
CGTTTATTTGAAAGTTATTTTATCACTTTTATTAATCCTGTAGACCTATGACAAACTTCGTCTCCATATGCCCCGACCACACCATGCTCCGTCACCACTAAGCCCCGAAACCACTGTACTGTCTTTTTTTTTTGCAAAAACATAGTGACCCAAATAACACATAATCAATGTCTTGTTAAATTTAGTTGAAGTGGCCGATGATTCATGTTTCAATCGTTTTGTACTCCATAATTTAAATCACAATCGCTTATTCTCAATAAAAATAATATTTATGTATTACATACTACCATTAAAGCAATTTCACACCAACTGTTTATACTTCATAGATCATATTCTTTCTTAGATCTATTATATTTCTATTTTACTAGATTGATAATGTACAAAACAAAATTCACCTAAAAAAAACCTTTACATAGATCCTTAAATTGTATATTATTTATATATTGCAGTGTTCTAAAGAAAAATTAAGTCTCCAATTTGAAATTAAAAGTAAATCTTACACTGGTACTGTGTTGGAACTAACAATACATTGTACTTACATATATTGCTTAAATTAATCGGTTTTTGCCTGTTAGATTTAATTTTTATAACAATACTATAACCTTATATGCCTAATACTCTAAGAGTAAGACGATAGTTAACATGTTTGATTGATACATCTACACGCATTTTTATTTTTATTTTATAATTATCATGTTATTCTAATATTATTTCGTTTTGCTTTCGGTTTCAGTCAACATGTACAGTCATATAATTTATTACATTTTTAGTGACCTACTGCAAATAAATAAAGCCTGGAATGCAGGTCTGGTATAAGTGGGGGGGGGGGGGGGAGGGAAGCTAAGAGGGCTATGGCCAAGGGCCTCTCTAAGAAAAAGTGATCCCATAAAACCTTTTGAGGACTGTAATTATTTTTTTTAAATTATTGAAGTACAATTTAAGGGTCAAACTAGGCGTTGTTGACATTTTGCATATGTATGACCATTATTTATTAATAATTAGGGTAATATTCTTAGTGGTTTGAAAAACATGTATATTATGATAACAACGAAGAATAAGCTGATATAAACAGTGAAGCAGTTACGTATCAGCGGTTTATATAAATACATATGGTGGGAATTGTCTACCATACGCAAGTGCTATAATTCCCACCATGTGTATTTATATAAACTGCTGATACGTAACAATCACTAATGAAAAGCCTTTTAAATATGAGTCTGATTTTATGTGAGTCTCGAGGCATACTTATTTAGAACATTGTAAATAAACGTTTGGTGTGTTCATTTTTTATAACAATTTACATTTCATTAAAAAAAAAAAATGTATTTGGCATGAAAATTTGGCTTAAAATCTAAGTACAACAATCATGGATATTTATAAAGACGCTGGAGAAAAATTAAACTATTTTAAGTGGGAGAAAAAAATATGAAGTTAATACTCACATTGTTATTATAGACACATTGAGTCACGAATTTCCTTTTCCCTAGAGAGGCGGGACCATTTTAATTATTTCGCTTATTCAGGTGAATTTTTACGGCCTAAGGTCTGGAAAATAGTCAGAAAGTAGATCTAGAATGGGTTTTTGAAATCGGTTTGTAGAGTAGAGAAAATGTCATATTGTTGTTTTTTATAAACCTAATATTTAACATTTGAAATCAAGTTTTTAAACGTTTATAAAAGAACTACTTACTAGGTACTTTTTTCCACGTTCATATTTTCAAAATTAGATATCAAATATTTTTGTTAAATCACCGATAATGATGCTAAATAATGATTTGTTCGAAAAACTGAAGACAAAATGAAGATTAAATATTATATATTTGGTATAATATTTTTAAAAAATGTTTACGGTCATTATTATTTTTAAGTTACTACTATTATCAT
>NW_026095985.1:0-4017 GCF_023614345.1 Adelges cooleyi
ATCCAGGAAAAGAAATTCTGTTAAGGTGACATTTATACGATAAATATTATAACTTTGATTTTGGAAGATAATACATCAGTGTAGTAACCCTCGTTTCACGACTGACATTTTATTTCTAAGTTGTAATTGGTATGAGGAATAAAAGAAATTTTTCTAATCTAACCCTTGTGCGTGTAAGACATGAAAAATTTAAACTTTATTGATGCCCTTTAAGAACAGAAAAAATAGTAATGTTGACTAAATATTATGATCTCCTCGAGGGAAGCCAGATAAAACATTGAAAAAACATTCGATTGGAAATGTAATTTTCATATTTTGCAGCTTGGTCCCAACTGGTTAAGAAGGAACGGTCCTACTAAAGAAATCATGTTTAGTTATTTGAAAAGAATGATTATACTTATCAAACACCTTTTCAAAATCTGTGTAAACTAAATCAATTTGATCATTCTTATTTCTGAACGAGTTCAAAGTTTGTCGTTTAAATAATGTACTTAAATTACTTATTGTTAAACGTCGTGGACGAAAACCACGTCAGAAGAGAAATTTAGTTGTTAATTTAACTTAGGTTCCCCCCCCCCCCTCAAATAATCGCTAACCCGTGTGGGAACTATTTGCACACTACTTCCTCCCAGGCAGCATCGTTTATTAGCATCCACTACGAAAAATAAAAAGTAAAATATGTAAAAGAGCCTTCAGAAGACATTTCGACGTATATCAGCAAACTACAGAATCTTCAAAACCAAGTCGCTCTGTCGGGAGAGAAAATCTCTGACAATATGTTGCTAACTAAAATTTTTATGACTTTACCGCCATCTTGTAAACATTTTTACAGTTCATGGGACAGTGTACCTCAAGCAAGTAAAAATTTAAATGAACTTACATCTCGGTTGCTAATAGAAGAATCGAGAATGTCTCAAGAAAGTTCAGAGGTGTAAGCAGAGGAATCCAATGCTTTGACTGTCAAAAGATTTTAAAAGACATTTTTAAGAAGAATGGTGGTAATGTTGGTAAAGAACGTAATTTTAGTAATAATAATACTAAAAAGATAGGCCCTGTTTTTGGTGCAAGAAATTAGGTCATCTCAAGAAAGACTGCAGGAAGTACCAGAAGTATCAGGATGAGGCGAAATCGGATTCGCAACCGGTCACGCGTTCTATAGCGAGTCATTGTCTACTGATCGCAAAGAGAATCAATGGTACTTGGATTCAGGTGCTACTGAACACATGACAAGCAACAAGGAGTGGTTTGTGAATTATAAAAAATTCAGGTCACTAGTGAAAATAAGGATTAGCGATGGTACGAATTTACAGAAGGGTCGGGTAATATAAAAATAATATGTTAAGTGGGAAATAACATGAATAAACATTATTTGTCTAATGTGTTATATGTACCAAATTTAAAGTATAACTTATTTAGTACGGGAAAGGCATTAGATAAAGGTTTGAAGATGGAATCAGACAGTAAGCAATGTGTTTTCTTAAAAAAACAATGAAGTCGTTTGCGTTGGTGAACGCAAAAACGGGTTATACAATATGAACATTGAGATTTTACAGCAAATAGCCGACAACGTGACATTGACCGAGCAAGGTAACGGACAAATGGAAGTGAAAGCAGCAATCGCAGATTCCATTCAGCTTTGGTATGAACGTCTTGGGCATCAATGTAAACAGTACGTAAAATCATGTTTGCTTAAACATAATATAAATGTAAGCGGTGATTGGAACTAGTTTTTTTGCGGTGACTGTGTGATTGGGAAGCAAACGAGAAAGCCATTTCAGAGTCGTTTGACTACATCAGGTAAAACCAGAGAGATAATTTATGTAGATTTATATGGCCCAATGCAACAAAAATCGTTGGGTCATTCCCAAAATTTTTTTTGTTTAAGGATTATAAACATTATCGGACGGTATTTGAGAAATAAAAATGAGGTCAAAAATAAAATAGAGTTATTTATTCAATCTCTTAAAAATGATTCTGGAAATAAAGTATAAGCTATTAGAACTGACAATGGTTTAAAATTTCTATGTAAGGATGTTACAAGTATTTTACAGAAATATGACATTCGACATGAACAAACTACACCATACACACCAGAACAAAATGCTGGAGCAGAACGAGAAACTATTGTGGAAGCAGCACGTACATTAATTCACTCAAAGTACATGGACTTATCAATTTGGGCAGAAGCAGTTAATACATCAATGTATGTACTTAATCTAACTGGTAAGAGCTCTGTAGAAGTTAAAAGTCCATATGAGCTTTATTTTAACAAAGAACCAAATACAAGGCATCTAAGAGTATTTGGAACAAAAATGTTCCAAAAATAAAATTGTGTATTTTTGTAGGGTATCCTTTAGATAATAGTGGATATAGGGCTTATTGTCCAAAAACATAGACTATAAATGATTATAGAGATGTTGTTTTTAAAAATGAAATAAATACTAATGATTTAACATTTAGCGAAAGTGTAAGTCAAGATTATGATGTCGACAAGGAAACATCTCAGGCTGTAGCAGTACAACCAGAAAAACAACTCGAAGTCACACCAACAGAACTACCATGATACAATCTTCGCGATCGAGGTCAATTACGTAAACCGGCCAGATATGCATGTATTACGTCGTGTGTCACAGAACTAATAAACTATAATGAAGCTGTGAGTTGTGAGTACAAAAATAATTGGATTCGAGCCATGGGCGTTAGTGCCAACTCCAGTAGGAAAGCAAGTGTTAAATACTTCCTGGGCTTACAAAATCAAGTACAATGTTAACCGGCAGGTTGATAGATTTAAGGCACGATTACTTGTAAACAGTTCTCGAAAAATACATGAGATTAATTATAACGAGACATTCTCACCTGTAGTCAGATTTGAATTTATCAGAACAATTTTGGTCATAAGTGCGGCTCAGAAATTGGAATTATGCCAATTTGATATTCGTACAGCATTTCTATATGTTATGTTAGAAGACGAACTATATATTGAACAACTGATCGGATATGATGACAATTCAGGTCGGGTTTGCAGATTACGTAAATCGTTGTATGGATTAAAACAATCTCCACGATGTTGGAATTCAAAGTTTAAAAATTTCCTATTACAATTAAATTTAATTCAAAGTAAATATGATTCGTGTGCTTTCACTAATCATGATAATAATGAAAAATTGATTTTGGCTATTTTTGTTGATGATGGTCTTATTGCGTCAGCCAGTAAAACAAAAATACAGGTATTATTGTCTAAGTTAGAAAGAGAATTTGAAGTTAAACATGGTAACTTAGATTATTTTCTAGGAATGCGAATTAAGAAGTTAGATGATGGATCATCATTATTATTCGTCACAATTAACAAGACCAGATTTGGCATTTGCAGTCAATTTTGCGTCACGATTTTTGGAAAACCAACTAATCCTCATTGGTCAATGGTCAAACGCATTATGCGTTACGTAAAACATACAATTGATTATGGATTGATTTATAAATCTGATAATAATTTAGATTTAAGAATATTCACAGATTCTGATTATGCCGGAGATTTAGAAACAAAGAGATCAACTTCGGGACATCTATTCATGTTGGGGTCATCTACAATTTCATGGCAAGCTCAACGTCAAGCAACGGTTTCTCATAGTTCAACGGAATTGGAATACATTTCAACCAGTGACATGGCGAAGGGGCTAATATGGCTTAAAAGTTTTTTACGAGAACTTACTAATAATAATATGTATGATAAACCTATATGATTTATTGATAATCAAAGTACTATTCGTTTAGTCAAAAATCCGAAGTTACATCGGAAAACCAAGCACATCGATGTAAGATACCATTTCATTCGTGAGAAATATGAGGAAGGTCAATTCGAAGTTCAATACAAGAACACAGAAGAAATGTTGACAGATATCTTTACAAAAGCACTTCCAAAAGACAGATTTGGGATGATTCGATCGACCATTGGAGTATAGAAGATAAAGTATAGAAGTATAGAAGGGAATATTAATTAAGGGGGTGTATTGAATATAA
>NW_026095986.1:0-511 GCF_023614345.1 Adelges cooleyi
TTAATAATGTAATAATTAATGTATTTGGGTCATGGAATATGAGTATGTTATAAGTAATAAATCTAATATAATATTATATAAAAGTATATGCGAATATTATGGAAATCATTATGTAATATGTAAAAGTTGTTTGGTACAAGGACCAATTTCATTTGTGACCTAGAATATACCATGTATAAGCCATAGTATTAAGGTGTCGGGTACTACTCTATTACGGATGCTGTTATAACTGTAACGTACGTTGTAAATACTATTCTTAATATTTATACTGTTTGTTTTTATGTTAAACAGTATTAAGTTCAGTCATAATATTGTTGTTTTTTATTTCTACTAAAAAAATACTAACTTCCACCAAGTTATACAAGCGTATAATCCAATAATAATAATATAATACATTGTCTTAGCTTAATTTAAAACAAACTACATTGAGAATAATAATTATTAATTATGTACTACGGATTTACCGGTTTTAAAGGGCATTCTCCGTTATTGACGTATTTAAACTATTTGG
>NW_026095987.1:0-65231 GCF_023614345.1 Adelges cooleyi
TTAGCTCTATTAGCTCTATTAGCCATCTTAAAAAGATCATGTTTGAACAACTGTTTAAGGTTCTTCGCAAAGAAACCAAGTTTGCTATTTCCAATGAACCTCTGGAGGTTGGATACGATTTTTCGACCACGTAATGTAACAAACTCTCTATTCTATTTTTCTTTTGTAAGCTAATCCATTTCTCCACAAATAGTTCTCTTGAAACTTAGTTGAGTACAGCTGTGAAAAGTTCCCAAAATGTGTTAAAAGTATGTAAAATCAAATTCTTGATTCCTTTCAGTACCCATTTTTAATTAAAAATAAAAAGCCACTACAAAACTTCATCAATTTTCATAACAATGTTTAATCAAATTAAAAAACCTAAATTTTTTAGAAATTAATATTTTAACTGCAGTTATCAATTTTTTCTTCACTAGTTGGTTATCGTAGATATTTTCATTCAAGATAACATCGATGTGATAACAGTTTTCTGTCAAAAAAATGTACCACTTATTATCCTACCTATCGGCTATCACAATAAATTAAAAATAATTTGTTTTGTTATAGTTATAGTAGTTAAACATTAACAATAAGTCGAATGTGTTTCGACTTAGTTTATTGAGTTTTAGGATTATTTCTACCATAATGAATTATTGCTTCGAATATTGCCAATTACAGTAACTAACACTAGTCAATAAGAATATTATCCCTCAATAGTTTTTATTTTGACAAGTCAAGTAATGTAACCAACGAGTTACTTCACTTTGGAGAAAAATAAAGTGGTTAAGCCTTCTATTTACTTTTGCAATTATACTTAAACTATTTTTAAATCTATTAAAAACAAATTTAACTTTTTAGTCCATAAAATCAATATGCACATGCTATTTTAGTGTCTCCTGTAAAGTTTAAGTTTTGAGGGTTACAGCTATTGACCTATCAATCATCGAGTTGTAAATAAAAATAATTGTTTTTATAGATTCCACGACTAATTCATACATTGTACGTGATACATTGTAAATTACGAATTAATTATCTAAAAATACGTACCAGTTAGTCGTGGAATTTATAAAAACAATTACTTTTTTTTGGTGTACTATAGATAAAAATAAAATATGAAATAAAATAAAATGTAATAAATGATAATCCTAGTTGGAACTTTGAAAATATTGTTATATCGTGATAATATTACATTTGCAACACTATACGCGTTTGAAGACGGTGAGTCCCAATGTACATTGTAATGTACATATGAATTTGTACGTGTTATCTTAAAATTAACACATGTAGACAGTCACAGCATATTGGAATCGATCAATTAGTGTTTCCAGAACACAAGGGAAAAAAATCGAAAAATCATAATAGAAATTGACAAACGTGAAAGACGTGGAACCATTGGGAGAAAAGTAGATGATTCAATAAAAGAAGGAATAAAAAATCATATAAAATCTTTTCCCTCAGTTCCATCTCATTATTGTAGGACAATTTACAGTATAAAAGATAGAGCAGGAACATGTTACTTTTGGCAAGAAGCTTTTGCTTAACGAGGTTCAAATGAAATTGGTTCTTGCCATTATCAATACATAAAATCCGAGGAAAATGAAGGCAAAAACATGGTTCTATACTGTGATAATTGTGGTGGGCAAAATAAAAATAAAATTGTTATTTCAATTTTGATTTACTGTGCCATGACTCTTGATATTAAATCTATCACTTTGAAGTTTTATACTGTTAGGCATTCACAAAATGAAGGTGATTCAATGCATACCAGAATTGAAAATGAAGCAAATAGAATTTCAAAAGGTGGTCCAATTTTTGAACCTTCCCAATGGGTTAGTTTGATTAAATATGCAAAAAAAATGGCAAACCTTATACAGTAAATGAAGTGTAAAATAAAGATATTTTTAAGTTCAAAAAATTGTCATCTGAATTAGGTAATAACTATAATATAAATGAAGAAGAAGAAAAAGTCTTATGGAATTGTATTAAAGTTATTTAAATTGAAAAAGCAACCCTACTCTTATGGAATATAAAACAAGTTATTCTGAAGAATCATTTAAAATAATAAACATTAGACAGAAGATGAGAAAATGAGAAACACCAGTTAAAATTTCTATCGACAAGAAAAAGGATCTTTTATCACTATGTCACAGTAATGATATTCCCAAAAACCATTGGAGGTTTTATGAAAGCTTACAAGCTGAAGAGACTAGTTATAAACTATGTGATAATACTTTTAACATTTTGAAACTCATTCAAACAAATAATTTTTAAAACCAAAGACAGATATATTTTTATTATTATTCTATTATATTTTAATGAATCTGTATTCATAACATTATATTAGAATATATGCCTATTACATATATTTAATTTAATACCTATATCTAGTAATTTTTATAAATGGCTGTTAGGTAATTATTATAAAAACATTTTAATGCACAGTAAATTTAAAAAATTATTAGATATTATTTTATTTTTTATTTCTAAATACAACAAATATTTTATAATTAATTATTTATTAAAAAATACGTTTTATGCAATTAGTAAAATTAAATATTAGCGTATGATCACAAATATATTTGCATTAAATATATGTATAATATATCTTATTAATTACAGGAATTTCAAAAAATGGTTCAGGAGGAGTTTAAAAAAGATTATGAGAAAATGGATGAGGAATTAATAGGAATCCAACCAATAGAATCACCTTTGACAGCGCCGTTCGATATTGAAAGCCCAATGTCTATGCTAGTCCACTGCCTATTGCATCCAATTCAAGTACAACGTCAACGGGTTTAAGACGATCTAAAAGGATAAACAAGTCACCTACTCCCAGTGACCCATTACCAATAAACCAATCTACTAGTCATTCTACCTTTGTACCAAATAGTCAACCAATATCAATGCAAAAAAAAAAGGTTTCTCTAAAACATTATAGTTTTAATTTAAAAAAAAGCTCTAGTGAAAGATTTAGTGTTGATATTCCAATAAATCAAGAATATCCACCAACAGTCACGTAAAAACTCCTTTTTTATAATATTTTCTCATAAAGTATTTGATCTTATTGTAAAAGAGTCAAAATTGTATTCTCACCAAAAGTTTAACAAAATATTGGGAACTAATACTAAAGGAGTTCAAGATTTAATTGGTGTTTTATTATTAATGGGAATAGTAAAAATGCCTGCATATACAGATTACTGGGCACCACACACACAATATGAGCCAATTTCAAATGTGATTTCATTGAGAAGATACACATAACTTATGAGATGCCTTCATTTTTGTAATAACGAAAAAGCTGAATAAAACTGATCGATTTTTTTAAGGTGCGTAACCTTTTGAATATCATTTGTAACAATTGTTTATCTATACATCAAGGTAAACGATTTGCCATAGACAAAATGATGATACCATACAAAGGTAAAAAAGCTGGTTCAAGGAAACAGTATATGAAAAACAAACCAAAAAAATGGGGTTATATAATATACATTTTTCTATATATGAGTTAAGTTACTTCGGATTAGGGCCAAGAATTGTCATAGCATTATCTTCATCAATTCCAGAAAAATCAATGAGCGTTATTTACTTTGACAATTTTTTTACTACGCCTGAATTAATATGTTATTTAAGATCCGAGTTCGGAGTACTGAGCTTAGGCACCTTACGAAAACAACATTTACGGGGATGCCCAATCGAAGAAGATAAAAAATTACTGAAGAAGCCACGAGGTAGTTATGTATATCTTTGTGATACATCTTAAAAGGTTACAACCCTAAAATGGTATGATAATAAAGTGGTTTGCTTGGCTAGTCCATTCACACAAGAAACTACAACAAACCCTAATGTTAAACAAAGATACTCAAAAGTTACAAAGAAAAAAGTTCGAACATGCAAACAAATTTCGTTCGCAAGATGGCGTTGAAGATGTGAGTAGGGTGGATGATTGCCTTCTTAGGTAGCTCTTTAAGGGTACGTGGGATGATCTCGTCGTATCCAGGTGCCTTTTTCGTGTTGAAGTTGGTTTTCATGGGCTACTTCAAGTGGTGTAAAGTGCCGTATGATTTCTCTTGTAGAAATGAGTGGCTGACATTGAATGCTGTCACTTTCGAGATGATGTCCGTATACTTCAGCTTTATCTTGTTCACTGCGCGCCCAAGTGCCATCTTCCTTTCGGATGGGTGGTATATGAACGCGAGGTCTTTTTAATCGTCTTGTGGCTTTTCATAACGAGTAATCGAAATCGGTTGTTGCAGATAAGCCACACAAATACGATTTAAATGTTTCATTTTTCACTTCTTTGATTTTATCTTGTAGCAATTTGCTGACTCGGTTTCATTCGGTTTTATCGGATGGGTGTCGAGTTTTTTGCCAAATTCGTCTTGCTCGCCGCTTTTGTTGAACAAGCTCTCTGATTTCTTTCGGATAGTTAAACTCGCGGTCGTTGCCTTTTTGAGCTGCAGGTGTTGCCGTTTTTGCCGCTTCAACAATGTCATTAGTCAGTTAATGTACTGCCATTTCAATGTCTGTTGACGATTTTAACCGCACAGAAAGAGGGATGGTTTCTTCCAGAGTATTTCTAAACCGGTCCCAGTCTGTGTAATTGTTTGTTAGAAAATGTTTTAGTTTTTTCATAATGACATTTGAGCTTAATGATAATAACACAGGGATGTGGTCGAACGTTAGCTCTGTTAGTCCTTCAGATTCAAAATAATTAGAGGAGATGCCTTTAATTACGAAGAAGACGAATAGGTCGGGGAGTTTCTTAGAATCGGTTGACCAGTAGGTTGGCTTTCTGGTAGAAATTATTTCAGCGTTTATAGTGTTAGCTATTTTTAGTAGAGCACGCCCTCTCGGAGTGATCAGTCTTGATCCCCAGTGAGAGTGCTTGGCGTTGTAGTCACCACCAGCAATGAATCGGTCTCCTAGCGTAAAAAATGCAGTAAATTTAATTTCATCTGCACCTCCTTGCGGTGGGCAATAAATAGCCGTAACCGTGAGGTTATTATTCCGATCTTTAACACAAACACTTGTGGCTTGTAGGTACAGTTCGAGTATTCTTCAAGCTCGAAATTCTTCATAGTATCTCTTATTATTACAGCTGTACCTCCACGTGGTCTACCACTCGGGTGTAAAGTAGTATAGAGTTTATAGTTTTTTATTTTTAGAACAGTCCATGGTGTGAAGTGTATTTCAGATACAAGAGCAATGTCAATATTTTCAGTGTTTAAGAAGTTTTCAAGTTCTTGTTTACGTTGTACTAACCCGTGGCGGTTCACGCTATGATCCGCAGTGTACGGTTCATGTCTTTTTCTTTTGCGCGTTGTTATTAGCATTGGACTGGTTATTATTTTCTAACCTATCCAATCTAGAAGTAACATTGTCTAGTGTTTTTGTAATGTTAGCCAGAGCGGATAATACCTCTTTTAAGGAGGAATCATTATTTTCCTGCTGTTGCTGAAAAGGCTTTTGTGTCATCGTCTGTTGGGTACTAGAAGAACTAGACGTTTGGGCATAGGTATTATTCGTGGTTACTTTTTTAACTGATTTTTGCTGAATACGCTGTACCGCAGTTGTCTTCTTTGGATGCACTCGTTCTTCAGCCTTTTTGTAGACAGAGCACTCCTTCCAGTTGACGGTGTGAGCTTCCCCACAATTAGCACATTTAGCTTTTAATTTTTTTGGTTTTGAACAGTTTTCTGTTTATATGATCTTCGCCACATTTAACACAAACCGGTTTTTTGTGTCAATTGACAATTTTTACACTGTGGCACTTCTTTTATTTTTTCTTGGAGGTTCGACTTTAATTTTGTGGTATCAAAGACTGTCTACTCCATAGATATCTTTGTTATTTGCCTGCGGATCTAGGTCCACAAAAACAAAGGTAGTTTTATATACTTCTATTCGCTGTTTTTTTCATTTGGGTTAAGTTTCTTTTTAATTTGGATATTCGAAACCTCCGCTGCAGAATGACCTTGGTCGGCGAGGTATTTTGATCTCGCAGATATCAGTATCTGGATGTAAACCGCGTACTACAACACGAATTTTTTTTTCCGTTTTTACCTGATATCTGTGATACTCAATTTTGTTTTCGTCTAAAATTTTTAATGTGCGTCTGAATTGTTGTTCATCGTCTGTTAGGATTTTTATGTCACCGTTAGCATTTGTTTTAGCTACTGCTCATGACCAGCAGCTTCTTCGCGTGTTAAACAACTAATTAAATGTTGTATATTTTGAACACCACAGGCCGCAATCGGTGGTGGTTTGTATATTTTGGGCACAGTTTTGACAGAAGTGTTTTCTCCCAATTTTACGCGTTTTTTCAGAGGGCTATAACTAGCACCTGAGCTACAACCCGTTTTGTCATGTAACTCTATATGACTTTTTATTGACTTTTTATGAGTTTTTATTTGTATTAGTATTATTTATTTTACTCACTTGGAGGTCTAACAATTGGCTCTGCAATTGTGCGATATTCGCTTGTAGATCTAATACCATTTTTTTAAATTTTCGTTTTCATTTTGTATTCCATTTAAAATTGCTTGGTGAATAACAATTTGATCTGGCGCCGTGTAAAATTTCCTGGCTGATTTGTAGAATTCATTGCAAAACGACGTGCAGGCCGCCGTTTGCGCGTGACCTAGTTAATTTATGTTAAAACTGTGATGCTTGGTGATATATAATATCAAAAAGTATCGTGTTGTTCAATTTGAAACCAATTCAGGAAGATGGATTTAAAATAATTTAAGACTTTTTTCAAAATTATAAGTATAAATTTATTGTACAGTAAAAGTGCGTAGACAACTGCTACATAGGTGTATTTAACTTGAGTGTAATAATTCGTCTGGAATAGGCTTTGATCCTGCTCCTATTTATATGGTTATGCTAATCTGTGTAATGTGTTATTGTGTAAATTGTGTTGACTTGATGGGCGGATGCTACAGCGGACGCACATCGTATGATTATTTTAATTGGTATTATTTTGGCAATCTAATCTTATAAAATGGCAATAACATGTTTTTCCCAAATAGCTTATCAAAGCGGAACGGACTAAAGTAGTTTTGATATATATATATATTTGTAATATAATTTAATCACTACGCCAGATAATCATGCAGGTGCGCTCTGTAATAACCATTAGTCATCTATCGTATAAGTATGCCAATGTATGACTCAGAGAGCTATTATAATATGAGTATTATTAAGCTTAGTGTAGTTGATTGTTTTGTGTAATGGTGTGTAGAGGTTAACTGAAGGTTATGGTCATAACACCTCCCCCAAAAGATGATAGTTAGGCTTCCAAAGACTAACTTCGAACTAGACCAGCGAATTTTACAAATATTGCTAAAAATTTGAAAAATACATGTTAGTTAATCATTACATAGATAACATAAATAATTGAAAATAAACAATAATATGTGAATACAAAGAATGACAAATATGTAACAGTCATCTAATTTTACAATTGTAACAATATATATAGTAAATTGAATAATAAAATTCATTAATATTTTTGTGCAATTATTACATAATGTAATTGTGCTTACAATAAAATATGGTTAATTCGTAAAACAAAAGAATACATAACATATACAAAACATAGTTATAATATGACAATTTCAAAATCATGACATAATTCATTTTTTTTTTTGAAACATTGTAAGACATTCAAATGTACATAATATAATGTTTGTAAATTACATATTGCAAAAGATAATTAAAGTTATACAAAAAAAATAATTAATTAAAACGTGTTAGTATAAGTATTGTAAATAAACAATAGGTATATATATATTAAAGTTAGTTTGATATAGATATATTGAGTTTGATAATTAATAAGTATTAATATTCATATAAACCGAATGTTCTTATAGGGTATTTTGGATAATACAATAAATGCACAGGTATATCTGTGTTCATAGCTAATACAACTAAACTCATACATTCATCTTTTGTGTTAATGCACCCTGCTAAATGTTGGGCGGCTAACCTCAAGCTTATTTCTATTTCACTTAATTCCTCTGTGCTAAATAATTCACTACCTGATTGATGTAACATTTCATTAGCATCTTCTACTAACATTGATAAAGTTTTGTAAGTTTTAGTAATGTTATTTCTTAAGTTATATTTATGAGTAGGAACTGATATATAGATATCCTGATGGGTTAACTGTATAAAATTATTAAAATAAATATCATCTCTTTTCGTGACATCAGGTGATGTAAGAAAAGAAGGTCTATTGCAAATTCCTGACATTATGAATTCCTCAACTTGCATTACGAATTCTTCAGTGTAATACGTTGATTTGAGTTATCTAAATATTATTGATTAATTAAGAAGTTATTATAATACAATTTTTAGGAATTAAAAATAATTATTGTTTGCATATAGTGCCAAAAATATGATAATTAAAAGTAAAAATATACCTAATTCTAGTTAATAAAATAAGGTAATCTAGTATGTAAATTAGAAAAATAAAATATATATTTTTTTTTTTGTTTAGTATACGTTATCTAAATATAGTGAGAAAAAAAAATGCTAAAATAATAAATTTAGTATTAGTTAATATAAGTTATATGAATTAAAAAAAAACGAATTTCTACTATTCTCTACGGTATCCTTTAACTACGGCAATAGGTCTAGGTGCTATTATGTCTGGTGCAGATAAAATAGATGGTGACCTCGGTGAGACACCCAGCGGCTGGTATTTAATCGGCACCTTAGGGAAAAGCAATAACGCATGCGGATTGCTTATCCCTGGTGCTAAGGACAAAAGAGTCAGAGGAACATTCCTCCGGTCCTCATAATTTAACAAAAACTGGGCCGCTGCTATCAGATGGTTCTCAAACTGAGTTAAGTCAGTGCTGGTGAAACTAGTGTTACTAACGACGTTCGCCCTACCTAGGCACCAATCCAAGGATTTATAATGGTATCTATTATGGTGAATTCTATCTTTATACATGATTTGACATAAACTATAAAAAAACACACTTAAATTATATTCTGATGGGCTATGGACGATCTTTGCTGCCGAATCGACCTTATGGAATCGTGCAAATAGCTGATATTCCATGGTGAACTGTTTAAATATTAAATTAAATGAGTAATTAAAAATTTCACTTAAAGAACTTAAAAATTGTTAATTAAATTAAAAACTAATCGCAATACCAATATAAAATTAATTATTATTAGTACTTATTATTAAATATTATTATTAAGCTCATCTAATATATCTCCCAAAAACATGCCCTGTACAATTAAGGTATCAATAGTTCTTGCAAATGCCTTACAAACTCTATTAATATCTCTATTATCTATTACATCTCGAATAAAATCTAGAATTGGGCCAATTGTCCTATTTAGCTCCTCCTCAGTATAAGGATTATCTATTAAAGCATTAGCCAATCTTACATGGTTTCCTAAACATGTTAATGTAACGAAATTTCCGTTTGAAACTGTAAAATGGTCTTCCGTATCCATTGCTACTTTTAGAGCTACAATGAAACTAATTGCTCGTGTTCGACTCATAGTGATGTTTGAAAAAGTAATTAATTTTTTTTTTTTTTTAAATTAAAAGAATCTGATATTCAGATATGATAAAATTAAAATTAATAAGAAATTAAATAAAAAGTTAAATAGTAATATTTATTTTGTTAATTAAAGCAAGTTTCGCAATAATGCACACCAAAGGTCTACATGTTCCTGCCTATAAGTTGTTGCTATTATGGTTCTACTCATCATGGAACTATTTAATTCTCCATAAAATTCTGTCATCATTACTGTTAAAGCCTCTTCGAATTTATTAAGATTAGCTATAGGGTAACCATGTCTTAGTTGGTTATTAGTTTCAAGAATTATTTGGTTATAAGTTTTGTTTGACCGACGAAGAAGATCTTCGTAAGCAATTTTAATGAATAACTTAAAGGAAGATATTTCTTTTAAACTATAATGTAAAGCCATTAGTTAATTAAATTAACTTACAGTATTTGGATAGAACAGTGAAACTCAAATGGTTTTTTTTTTTTTTTGACTGATAGATATGAATATCTGAAATAATTAGTACTTATTATAACTAAAGTATACTATAAATAAGATTAAAAGATATCTTAATAAAATGTTATTGTTATATAAATAAAAGTGTTACTTAAATATTAAATACGTTAATTAAACTAAGCTTTGTAATAAAGTATATAAAGGTTGGATATATTCTGGTTTTGAAGCCATATTATTATTATATATATCGTAAAAAGACAATAAAATAAATTTGTCTGTTAGATTGTTGTTATGCGGTGTCACTTATATATTTGTCCAGCAGCGCAACCCGTACAAGAAAATAACGGAAATCAACCTTGCGAGGTTTCTCTTTTTAATAAACCAGAGGTAATTCCACTTAAATGTGAACCTAGAGTAATGACAATGGCGCGTAATATTTATCATAAATTAAGATATCAAAATGCATGGCTTTTTTCTGTCATAAACGACACAATTACAACAAGTTGTAGTGATTTACCAGAACCACAAATTGATCGAATACACGGTCATGGTATAATTAAGTTAAAAGATAGCAGTTGTCAAATGTATACAAAACATTCAATTTTAACAGCAGTAGAATCTATTTCTATTAGTAAATATTTAGATTTTATTCCAAAAACAGATATGAGTCCAATATTAGAAAAAGTACCAAATTTACCACCCTTGTCTAATTTAAAAGACTGGAGTGATATAGGACACATTAAATTTAACAATTTACAAGAAATATCTCATTCGTTATCTGATTTAAATAAGATGATAGATAATGAACAAAATCGTAAAGACCAAATCGAACAAACAGAATCTTATTCTAATATAAATTATTTAATAATAGGAATACTATTTCTTGTTATGATTTTAATAACAACGATTTATATTGTAATTAAATGTAACTTAATTAATATCAAAAGTACAAATACAAATGAATCAAAATCGACAACTCCGAAATTTTATGTAGACCTTAGAAATCGATTTTCTAATAATGTCCGTAGAGAAGAGGTGGTGGCACTTAACCCACTTCCGGGTCCACCCCCGCCTTCACCACGTTAATTGAATAAGTTATAAAAAAAAAAAAAAAAACACATTTTTCATAAGTAATTAACATTATTTGAATAATTGTATTATATAGTATATAGTTAAGTTTAAATTATTATCAATCGTAATTTTATTTTTAAATCTAATAATCATATATATTTCAGATAATATTCTGTACAAGAGAGCAATATCGGCAAACTTGCTGTCATAATACTATTCGCATTAAACCGTAAGTTAGAAACTTCGTTAATGTCATCTTATAGTTTAAAAGAAATTACGTTCTTTCGAAACGTAGTGTGCTTTGCACATGAGGATTGTATCATACTCAAATCTCAAAAATGTGCGTCCGCTGTAGCATCCGCCCATCAAGTCAACACAATTTACACAATAACACATTACACAGATTAGCATAACCATATAAATAGGAGCAGGATCAAAGCCTATTCCAGACGAATTATTACACTCAAGTTAAATACACCTATGTAGCAGTTGTCTACGCACTTTTACTGTACAATAAATTTATACTTATAATTTTGAAAAAAGTCTTAAATTATTTTAAATCCATCTTCCTGAATTGGTTTCAAATTGAACAACACGATACTTTTTGATATTATATATCACCAAGCATCACAGTGGCGCAGTCGGTTTTTCGGATCCGTTTGGAGGTACACCAACACCAAGGCACATTTCGAAGAAGGGAACTGCAGACCCAACTTCGTGTTCCCACACAAGGACCATCCCCGTTCAATTGGAATCAGTCATAGATGTCAGTTTCACGCAGTTTGGCGTTCGTGTGAGTACATACATATTTTTATTGTAAAAGTTTTTTTGGTTTATGATATTATTGAGTAACTATTTAAGAAAAAAGGTTATATTTAAGTGAGTTTTACACTTTATTTTTTGAAAACTATAGAAGTTTTATTGAGTTATTATTGAGTATTTAAAAGTATTATATTTTAAGTGACCGAACACTTTATTTTTTTTTTGAAAACGTTAGAAGTTTTATTTGAGTTTTATGGATATATATATATAAAAAAAAAAGAGAGAAATATATTTGAGTAAATTTTACATTTTTATTTTATGGAATTATAAAAGAGTTAATTAAATTATTATTGAGAATTAATATTGGAAAAATATTTTAGTGAACCTTACACTATATTTTTATTGAGTTATATATATTGAAGTATATTTTTGGGAATTTTTATTGTTGAATAACTCTGTTGTTGAGTAAATTTTTTTGGGTATTTTTTTGATGGGTAATTATTGAGTATTTTTAAAGCTTATGAGTAGTAATAGTCGTAGTTCGTCTCCCCATAGTAAAGATTTAAACCCTGATGATAGTGTTAGCACTGGTAAAAGTGTAGAAAATATTAATATTGAAGAAAATATTTTAGGTAAACCATTAGACATTGATGAATCATTAAACGAGTCTCTTAATAAAACTAAAGATTTAGTTGTGCAAGCTTTTGAAAAATTAAATATATTAAAGGAATTAATACCGTCTAGAAGTACTAGGAGTAAGAAAGAAGTAGTCTTTTATGAATTAAATTTTGAACGAAAAAATAGAACTAAAAAATTATCTAATATGGAAACTTTTAATGACGATAGTGTAGCCAATGAAGCAGCTATTAACTTAAATAATACAAGTAATATGAGTACAGGCGTAATTTTAAAATTTGATGAAGCAGTTAAAATAATACCTAGATGTTCAAACGCAGATGACGTTTATTCTTTTATAAGTGCATGTGACTTAGCAGTCTATTCGGTAGAAAAAAAATGCGTACCTATATTAGTTAAATATATTATAACAAAACTTAGCGGTAAAGCGTTAGAAGTTATAAAATTTAGGGAAATTGCAAAATGGAGTGACATAAAAACGTATTTGCGCGAAGCTTTTCAGTCAGAAAAATCTGCGGCAGCGTTACAAACCGAATTAAACGCGATTCAACAAGGTTTTACCGAAAGCGTAATCTCTTATACGGCTCGGGTTGAAACTTTGCATTATAAATTATTAGATATATATACGCGAGAATGTCCACAAGAAGAAATAAAAGGCGTAGTAGCAAACACAGTTAGGCAGACGTTAGATACTTATATTAAAGGATTAATTAAACCTATTAGAAATTTAGTTAAAGCTAGAAATCCGAAAAATCTCGAACAAGCTAAAGAAATTGCTCATAACGAAGAAGTCGATTTTAGGTCAGAAAAAGATATTAGACATACTAATAACAATTCTAATAACGGGTTTAACAATAATTTTAATAAAAATAGGTCAAATTTTACCAATGGTCAAACTAGAAATTTTAATAGTAATTTTCGAAATAATAATTTTTCGGGAAACAATAATAACAAAAATAATTATGGCTATAATACTAATTCGGCTAATAAAAGTAAAAAAATAACTTGTTATACTTGTCAAGGAAATCATTACGCTAATCAATGTAGAAACAGTAATAATACTAATGGCAATAATTTTAACAAAAGACAGTCTTTTAATCAAAATTCAAGACCACCTAACCAAAGTAATTTTTCTAAACCAAATTCAAATAATTCAAGTAACTTAAACTGCGATTTTTGTCAAAAAATTGGTCATTCTATTTCTGATTGTTATAAAAAACGTAATTTAGATAATAGAAATGGTCAAACTAATAATCAACGTATTAATGGTAATTCTTCGGGAAACGGGCAAACGAACGCAACTCGCGGGGTGCGTTCAATAAACCAAATTTCCGCGGAGAACGACGATGTTTTACAGTAGTCTCATCAACAATAAATAAAACTCATATAAATTGGGCGTCACCTGCTAGTAAAATAAATAATTTTGAATTACTTATTGACACAGGTAGTGAAGTTAATATTTTAAAAATAACTTCTTTATCTGGTGAAATATTAGTAGATGAAAATATTAGAATTAATTTAAAGGGAATTAATGAACAAGTTACTAAAACAATTGGTCTAATAAATATTCCAATAATGATAAATAATAATAAAATTGATACTGATTTTCATGTAGTAGATAAGCAGTTTCCTGTTCCACAAGATGGAATATTAGGTCAATCATTTTTGTTAAAAAATAAAGCGATTATAGATATCTCTAACAACAAAATAATAATTAATCCGCAACCAGAAAATAGCGTTGTAAGTAATAAATGTATTATATTAGAACCAAGGTCGGAAACAATAGTTTGTTTACCGATTGCAGATTCAAAAGTAGAAAATAAAACTATTATTATAAATAAACAGGAAGTCACACAGGATGTGTATTGCGGTAACGTAATTGGTACGGTACGAAACGGTAAAGTTTTAGTTAGCATGTTAAATATATCAGAGGTCAAAAAGGAAATAAACAACTCTGATATTAGCACAATATTATATAACAACGAAAATGAATTTATTACTCATAAAATAAATATAATTAACGATAATGATAATAGATTAGAAAAAATTAATCAGCTCATTAGAACAGACCATATGAATAATGAGGAACGAGAATCAATATTAGACATTTGTAAACAATTTTCGGGAGTATTTCATTTAAAAGGAGATAAATTAACTTTTACTGACGCAACAGAGCATGAAATTAACTTAAAACCGAATCAAAATTAAATTTATTGCAGGCCATACCGCCTTGCACAAGCTCAACAAGCTGAAATTGATTCTCAAATTAAACAAATGGAACAAGATGACATAATTGAACCATCAAAGTCACCTTGGAACGCACCTTAACTTTTAGTTAAAAAGAAATTAGATGCTAGCAATATACCTAAGTTTAGAATTGTAGTAGATTTTCGTAAATTAAATGAAGCAACCATGGATGAATTTCACCCTTTACCTAATATAACTGAAATCTTAGATCAATTAGGAGAATGTCAGCTGTTCACTGTTTTAGATTTAGCCTCTGGGTTTTATCAAATACAGTTAGCAAAAGCATCTAGGGAGCTTACAGCTTTCTCAACCTTACAGGGTCATTGGCATTTCAAACGGTTAGTTATGGGTTTAAAAACATCCCCTGCTACATTTCAAAGGCTAATGAATACTGTTTGAAGTGGTTTAATAGGTTTAAAGTGTTTAGTATACCTTGATGACATAATAATTTTTGCGAAAAATTTAATTCAACATAACAATAAGTTAATAGAAGTTTTTCAACGGTTACAAGACCATAATCTTAAAATACAACCAGACAAATGTGAATTTTTAAAGAGGGAATGTAATTATCTCGGGCATGTCATTTCAAAAGATGGCATTAAACCGTGTGATAAAAAAGTACAATCAGTCTTAAATGTTCCAACCCCTAAGACAGTAAAACACATTAAGTCATATCTAGGCTTAACAGGGTACTATAGAAAATTTATTAACGGGTATAGCGGGATTGCAAAACCTTTGACAAATTTGTTAAAAAAGGACGTTAATTTTAATTGGAGTGATGAGTGTCAAAACTCATTTGATAAGCTAAAATCTATTCTTTGTAAAGAACCAATTCTACAATTTCCAGATTTCACTAAACCTTTCATATTAACAAGCGATGCTTCGCAGAAAGCTCTAGCAGCTATTCATTCACAAGGTGAAGTAGGAAAAGACTTACCAATTGCTTATGCAAGTCGAACTTTAAACAAAGCGGAAAATAATTATAGTACAACAGAACTCGAATGTCTCGCCATTGTTTATGGTGTAACACAATTTAGACCTTATCTATACGGTAGGAAGTTTATTATTTATTCTGACCATCGACCGCTTGTTTGGTTATTTAATCTAAAGAATCCATTATCAAAACTTGCTCGCTGGCGTATACAACTTGAAGAATATTCATACGAAATTCGTTATAAGCCAGGTGTCCAAAATTCAAACGTAGATGCTTTAAGCAGAATGTATACAATATCTCAGTTAAGGGAAGAAAATTATGATAATTTTCTTGAAAAAATGAAAACAGTTATAATAACTAATAACAATGTAAAAGAAACAGTAGGGACTCTAATTGATTCACCTATTGATTATCATATAGTATCAGAAATTGCAAAACAATATAATTTTAAAACTGGTTTAAACTATGAGTTAAAACGAAAATTCGCACAAAATCAACTATTACCACCTAGTAAGATTATTGGTGATATCAATTACTTTAAATTCGATAATAGATTTATTTTGTTCATAGTTACAAAAAACAGAGATAGACAATTATCAATTTTCTAGAATATTTATATTGCATTAACTAATTTAAAACAATTTTGTGAAGAAAATAATTTAATTAAACTAGTAATGAATAAATTAGGTCAACATGATAATTTAGAATGGGATCATATAAGGTCAATGATTAGATTTATATTTCGCGGTACAAAGATTGAAATATTAATCTGTACTGACTCAGAATATTCAGATGATGAGAAATTAATTTTAATTAAGCAATTTCATGACTTTAATCGGGGGTCACCAGGGTGTTTCTAGAACGTCACGTCGACTTAGTAAACAGTTTTCTTGGAGAGGTTTAAAACAAGACGTATAAAAACTAATAATATATATTTTTTTTTTATATTTTTATATTTAAATAATCTAATTTCATTTAAACTAACTATAATACGCTTAATTTATATATATGATTTATTTAAAATTTACATTAAGCTTGGTCGTTATAATACTTTTTAACATTATTTTTATGTATTGTAACATTTTTTCGACCCCGTCTTATAACTATATTTTCCCTCTCTATAATGTCTATTACTTCGAATGGACCTAGCCAAAGAGGTTCTAATTTGTTTCTCGACGTGTTATCTTTTAATAAAACTAAATCTTTTACTTGTATATCTATTGGATTTTCTTTTATATCGTACCTTGTTTTTGATTTCTTTTTATTGGTAATTAAATTTTCTCGAGCTATTTCATGCGACTCTTGCATATTATGCTTTAATTCTGATATATAGTCATCATAATTATAGCGAGGTTCTGGGTGAGCTTTTAATTTAATAGGTACTTTTACATCCCTTCCATAGACAAGAGCATATGGTTGATATTTGGTTGAACTGTACTCAGTTGAGTTGTAAGTAAAGAAGAAAAATGGTAGGAGAACATCCCAATTATTCAATTTTATGTCTACAAAGCTCCTAAGATACTCTGCTAAACTTCTGTGTGATCTCTCAAGAGCACCTTGTGTCTGAGGATGAAAGCTACTAGAGTTTATCTTATTAATCTTTAATAATTTGCACATCTCTGTGAATGTTTTACTCATGAAATCCGTACCTTGATCTGTCAAGATGGTATCAGGAATTCCATGAATACAAACAAAATGTACCGTAAAAGCTTCTGCTACTGTCTGAGCTGTGTGATTAGGCAATGTAATCCCCAAAGAAAATTTCGAAAGATCATCTTGTAGCGTTAAAACAAAACAATTTCCCGATAAACTTTTAGGCAATGGTCCCACTATATCTAAAATTACTTTCTCAAATGGGCGTGAACTTGTAGAAGTTACTACCATTGGAGATCGAACGTGTTTATTGGAAATTTTATTCTTTTGACAAAGAGTACAAGTTTTTATATAAGTTTTTATACGTCTTGTTTTAAACCTCTCCAAGAAAACTGTTTACTAAGTCGACGTGACGTTCTAGAAACACCCTGGTGACCCCCGATTAAAGTCATGAAATTGCTTAATTAAAATTAATTTCTCATCATCTGAATATTCTGAGTCAGTACAGATTAATATTTCAATCTTTGTACCGCGAAATATAAATCTAATCATTGACCTTATATGATCCCATTCTAAATTATCATGTTGACCTAATTTATTCATTACTAGTTTAATTAAATTATTTTCTTCACAAAATTGTTTTAAATTAGTTAATGCAATATAAATATTCTAGAAAATTGATAATTGTCTATCTCTGTTTTTTGTAACTATGAACAAAATAAATCTATTATCGAATTTAAAGTAATTGATATCACCAATAATCTTACTAGGTGGTAATAGTTGATTTTGTGCGAATTTTCGTTTTAACTCATAGTTTAAACCAGTTTTAAAATTATATTGTTTTGCAATTTCTGATACTATATGATAATCAATAGGTGAATCAATTAGAGTCCCTACTGTTTCTTTTACATTGTTATTAGTTATTATAACTGTTTTCATTTTTTCAAGAAAATTATCATAATTTTCTTCCCTTAACTGAGATATTGTATACATTCTGCTTAAAGCATCTACGTTTGAATTTTGGACACCTGGCTTATAACGAATTTCGTATGAATATTCTTCAAGTTGTATACGCCAGCGAGCAAGTTTTGATAATGGATTCTTTAGATTAAATAACCAAACAAGCGGTCGATGGTCAGAATAAATAATAAACTTCCTACCGTATAGATAAGGTCTAAATTGTGTTACACCATAAACAATGGCGAGACATTCGAGTTCTGTTGTACTATAATTATTTTCCGCTTTGTTTAAAGTTCGACTTGCATAAGCAATTGGTAAGTCTTTTCCTACTTCACCTTGTGAATGAATAGCTGCTAGAGCTTTCTGCGAAGCATCGCTTGTTAATATGAAAGGTTTAGTGAAATCTGGAAATTGTAGAATTGGTTCTTTACAAAGAATAGATTTTAGCTTATCAAATGAGTTTTGACACTCATCACTCCAATTAAAATTAACGTCCTTTTTTAACAAATTTGTCAAAGGTTTTGCAATCCCGCTATACCCGTTAATAAATTTTCTATAGTACCCTGTTAAGCCTAGATATGACTTAATGTGTTTTACTGTCTTAGGGGTTGGAACATTTAAGACTGATTGTACTTTTTTATCACACGGTTTAATGCCATCTTTTGAAATGACATGCCCGAGATAATTACATTCCCTCTTTAAAAATTCACATTTGTCTGGTTGTATTTTAAGATTATGGTCTTGTAACCGTTGAAAAACTTCTATTAACTTATTGTTATGTTGAATTAAATTTTTCGCAAAAATTATTATGTCATCAAGGTATACTAAACACTTTAAACCTATTAAACCACTTCAAACAGTATTCATTAGCCTTTGAAATGTAGCAGGGGATGTTTTTAAACCCATAACTAACCGTTTGAAATGCCAATGACCCTGTAAGGTTGAGAAAGCTGTAAGCTCCCTAGATGCTTTTGCTAACTGTATTTGATAAAACCCAGAGGCTAAATCTAAAACAGTGAACAGCTGACATTCTCCTAATTGATCTAAGATTTCAGTTATATTAGGTAAAGGGTGAAATTCATCCATGGTTGCTTCATTTAATTTACGAAAATCTACTACAATTCTAAACTTAGGTATATTGCTAGCATCTAATTTCTTTTTAACTAAAAGTTAAGGTGCGTTCCAAGGTGACTTTGATGGTTCAATTATGTCATCTTGTTCCATTTGTTTAATTTGAGAATCAATTTCAGCTTGTTGAGCTTGTGCAAGGCGGTATGGCCTGCAATAAATTTAATTTTGATTCGGTTTTAAGTTAATTTCATGCTCTGTTGCGTCAGTAAAAGTTAATTTATCTCCTTTTAAATGAAATACTCCCGAAAATTGTTTACAAATGTCTAATATTGATTCTCGTTCCTCATTATTCATATGGTCTGTTCTAATGAGCTGATTAATTTTTTCTAATCTATTATCATTATCGTTAAT
Source organism: Adelges cooleyi (assembly GCF_023614345.1). Taxonomy (NCBI): domain Eukaryota; kingdom Metazoa; phylum Arthropoda; class Insecta; order Hemiptera; family Adelgidae; genus Adelges; species Adelges cooleyi. The sequence goes on from NW_026095987.1 coordinate 19,655, forward strand.
TATATTTATTTTATGAGTAATAAATTCATTTTCGTTGTTATATAATATTGTGCTAATATCAGAGTTGTTTATTTCCTTTTTGACCTCTGATATATTTAACATGCTAACTAAAACTTTACCGTTTCGTACCGTACCAATTACGTTACCGCAATACACATCCTGTGTGACTTCCTGTTTATTTATAATAATAGTTTTATTTTCTACTTTTGAATCTGCAATCGGTAAACAAACTATTGTTTCCGACCTTGGTTCTAATATAATACATTTATTACTTACAACGCTATTTTCTGGTTGCGGATTAATTATTATTTTGTTGTTAGAGATATCTATAATCGCTTTATTTTTTAACAAAAATGATTGACCTAATATTCCATCTTGTGGAACAGGAAACTGCTTATCTACTACATGAAAATCAGTATCAATTTTATTATTATTTATCATTATTGGAATATTTATTAGACCAATTGTTTTAGTAACTTGTTCATTAATTCCCTTTAAATTAATTCTAATATTTTCATCTACTAATATTTCACCAGATAAAGAAGTTATTTTTAAAATATTAACTTCACTACCTGTGTCAATAAGTAATTCAAAATTATTTATTTTACTAGCAGGTGACGCCCAATTTATATGAGTTTTATTTATTGTTGATGAGACTACTGTAAAACATCGTCGTTCTCCGCGGAAATTTGGTTTATTGAACGCACCCCGCGAGTTGCGTTCGTTTGCCCGTTTCCCGAAGAATTACCATTAATACGTTGATTATTAGTTTGACCATTTCTATTATCTAAATTACGTTTTTTATAACAATCAGAAATAGAATGACCAATTTTTTGACAAAAATCGCAGTTTAAGTTACTTGAATTATTTGAATTTGGTTTAGAAAAATTACTTTGGTTAGGTGGTCTTGAATTTTGATTAAAAGACTGTCTTTTGTTAAAATTATTGCCATTAGTATTATTACTGTTTCTACATTGATTAGCGTAATGATTTCCTTGACAAGTATAACAAGTTATTTTTTTACTTTTATTAGCCGAATTAGTATTATAGCCATAATTATTTTTGTTATTATTGTTTCCCGAAAAATTATTATTTCGAAAATTACTATTAAAATTTCTAGTTTGACCATTGGTAAAATTTGACCTATTTTTATTAAAATTATTGTTAAACCCGTTATTAGAATTGTTATTAGTATGTCTAATATCTTTTTCTGACCTAAAATCGACTTCTTCGTTATGAGCAATTTCTTTAGCTTGTTCGAGATTTTTCGGATTTCTAGCTTTAACTAAATTTCTAATAGGTTTAATTAATCCTTTAATATAAGTATCTAACGTCTGCCTAACTGTGTTTGCTACTACGCCTTTTATTTCTTCTTGTGGACATTCTCGCGTATATATATCTAATAATTTATAATGCAAAGTTTCAACCCGAGCCGTATAAGAGATTACGCTTTCGGTAAAACCTTGTTGAATCGCGTTTAATTCGGTTTGTAACGCTGCCGCAGATTTTTCTGACTGAAAAGCTTCGCGCAAATACGTTTTTATGTCACTCCATTTTGCAATTTCCCTAAATTTTATAACTTCTAACGCTTTACCGCTAAGTTTTGTTATAATATATTTAACTAATATAGGTACGCATTTTTTTTCTACCGAATAGACTGCTAAGTCACATGCACTTATAAAAGAATAAACGTCATCTGCGTTTGAACATCTAGGTATTATTTTAACTGCTTCATCAAATTTTAAAATTACGCCTGTACTCATATTACTTGTATTATTTAAGTTAATAGCTGCTTCATTGGCTACACTATCGTCATTAAAAGTTTCCATATTAGATAATTTTTTAGTTCTATTTTTTCGTTCAAAATTTAATTCATAAAAGACTACTTCTTTCTTACTCCTAGTACTTCTAGACGGTATTAATTCCTTTAATATATTTAATTTTTCAAAAGCTTGCACAACTAAATCTTTAGTTTTATTAAGAGACTCGTTTAATGATTCATCAATGTCTAATGGTTTACCTAAAATATTTTCTTCAATATTAATATTTTCTACACTTTTACCAGTGCTAACACTATCATCAGGGTTTAAATCTTTACTATGGGGAGACGAACTACGACTATTACTACTCATAAGCTTTAAAAATACTCAATAATTACCCATCAAAAAAATACCCAAAAAAAATTTACTCAACAACAGAGTTATTCAACAATAAAAATTCCCAAAAATATACTTCAATATATATAACTCAATAAAAATATAGTGTAAGGTTCACTAAAATATTTTTCCAATATTAATTCTCAATAATAATTTAATTAACTCTTTTATAATTCCATAAAATAAAAATGTAAAATTTACTCAAATATATTTCTCTCTTTTTTTTTTATATATATATATCCATAAAACTCAAATAAAACTTCTAACGTTTTCAAAAAAAAAATAAAGTGTTCGGTCACTTAAAATATAATACTTTTAAATACTCAATAATAACTCAATAAAACTTCTATAGTTTTCAAAAAATAAAGTGTAAAACTCACTTAAATATAACCTTTTTTCTTAAATAGTTACTCAATAATATCATAAACCAAAAAAACTTTTACAATAAAAATATGTATGTACTCACACGAACGCCAAACTGCGTGAAACTGACATCTATGACTGATTCCAATTGAACGGGGATGGTCCTTGTGTGGGAACACGAAGTTGGGTCTGCAGTTCCCTTCTTCGAAATGTGCCTTGGTGTTGGTGTACCTCCAAACGGATCCGAAAAACCGACTGCGCCACTGTGATGCTTGGTGATATATAATATCAAAAAGTATCGTGTTGTTCAATTTGAAACCAATTCAGGAAGATGGATTTAAAATAATTTAAGACTTTTTTCAAAATTATAAGTATAAATTTATTGTACAGTAAAAGTGCGTAGACAACTGCTACATAGGTGTATTTAACTTGAGTGTAATAATTCGTCTGGAATAGGCTTTGATCCTGCTCCTATTTATATGGTTATGCTAATCTGTGTAATGTGTTATTGTGTAAATTGTGTTGACTTGATGGGCGGATGCTACAGCGGACGCACATCGTATGATTATTTTAATTGGTATTATTTTGGCAATCTAATCTTATAAAATGGCAATAACATGTTTTTCCCAAATAGCTTATCAAAGCGGAACGGACTAAAGTAGTTTTGATATATATATATATTTGTAATATAATTTAATCACTACGCCAGATAATCATGCAGGTGCGCTCTGTAATAACCATTAGTCATCTATCGTATAAGTATGCCAATGTATGACTCAGAGAGCTATTATAATATGAGTATTATTAGGCTTAGTGTAGTTGATTGTTTTGTGTAATGGTGTGTAGAGGTTAACTGAAGGTTATGGTCATAACAAAACACTTAACACTCTTCCGTTGTTAGCGAAAACATTTTTCATGATACAATATTTATTAAACACAACGCGCGAATTCGGCACTCGAAAGCGGAACATACGTGTTACTCGCTCGACAAAAAAACCCCAGCTACAACTACTAAATACCTAAATCCACCCCTGTTAGATATTAATATTATTTATTTTCATACTCGACCGTGGTAGTCGGTTTCACGTTATTACCACAGATTAGTTACCATATAAAGATTATACATATAAGATTGATAACATATTATAGGTAGTAAAATTGTTTATGTTTAAATGATCATCAATAAATGCAGTGTGCACCATAGTATGCTCTTATCAAATCTATGTTATTACGTTCGCGGTTCGTCGTCAATGTGTTTGATCTCATTTTTTTCATAACATTTTTATGAAATAATAAAAAAATTAGTTTTTTTTTATATAAAATACAATTGAATAATCGAAAAATTGATTCATATTTTGGTCCTCATGGAATTATTGAGGATAGATCATAAAAAAAAAAAAAAAAAATTCAAATACAGTGGCTGAGATTACCGATTTGGTGCATTCATGGTATGTTCAAAGTGATTTTGATATAAATACAAGTATGTAATCAGCTGTACTTACTTAACAATACTACGTTATTATTGGATAGGGAAGATAATTTCCTCTTTTTAATTGTATGTTTTTACAATTTTATTATATGTAAATTGATTAATTTAAATTTGTTTTACTCTAATACTTTTATCTAAATTATTTAATACTAACAAGATTTTTTAATTTTTAAATGTTTTATAGGCAGTTGTGAAAAATCGTCAACAGATTCCGCCGACAGTGCTGATGATGGTTTAGTAAAAATTCCTAATCGGGAAGAAAATCAAGTAAGCACTAAAAAAGCATTACCTCAAAGTGGATCATGTGGCATTCAACAAAATGTTTCTGATAACCCGACTCTGCCAGTATTGAAAAACTATCCACGTACAAAATTCGGCAAAGAATGGCGACATTTTCATTCCAATTGGTTTAAATTGTATCCATGGTTTGGAGTACAGTGTTTTAGAAAACTCGTGTTTTTGCTTTCCTTGTCGATTTTTTTCAACTGATCCTTCTGGATCGCCTTTTTCTGAATAGGGATTTAAGAATTGGAAAAAGCCATGGACAAAAATAGTAGTATAGCTGCATGATAAATAAGTTTCACATAAATAATCTATGACTAAATAGGAAGGATATAAAATAACTGAAAAAAACGAATAAATCTGTTATAGCTCTTATCAATAAAGAAACTGACTCTTATAAAAAAAAAAACGTTATTATATTGCAACGATTTCAGAAATATTACTTTTTACTGCTTGATTACTTATTTTCAACGAAATATCGAACATAACAAGAATAGGTAATGTGTTCTATTACATGGTCATATAACACACAAGAACTTAAATCATCAATTTTATTTTTTAACAATGAGAAAGCCGTTGTTGAAATATTTGATGGTCCGAAATCCGATCACTAATTTAATGAACTGGTAACTACTAGTTTAGTGGACCAATAACTTTTTGTTGTAATTGTAATTTTATTGTACTCCGTGTTAAATAAATTTATAAAAAAAACGTTGTTCTAAAATCTATTAGCGTTAATATTCTTTAATTCATTTTCTTACGACACCGTTGTACATAAATAACTCAATAGACAATAAAGACCATTTCAAACGGGAAAAAGATTAAAATAAGAGACAACAGAAAAACAGAATTTTTTGATGGATGGTTTAAACCGATTGGTACATTTTCAAACGGAAAATATACCGAATTTCGACGAATGGTTTATACACGGAAAATACACCATTAAAAACGAATTATATACGTGCAATTTTAAAAAAAAGGTTGTCTCGTACTAAAAGGTTCATCTGAAACTGCTAAGTTTGCTGATTTTGGAACAGTCTTTTCGATGCTTTTAATCGTAATTTGACTTGGCAAGGTCTGAAGTCTGACGTAAAATAGGTTTCCAGGTAAAATAAAGATATTATTGTAAAATTATTAAACATGTCATTATATTTTTTTCATCTTGTTTTTAATTATTGTAGGTTTTCGAGGATGCATTAGAGTACCTCAATCGTTGGGAAGATCAAATGCTTAGTAGAAATTTTGGTGCAGAAGAATTTCTGACTACTCAGGCGGTTGAAGAAAGTCTTCGTCTTACCTTAAAGTCAACAATAGATTTATCTAAATATTTGTTGGGAAACGTTGGCTATGATTATGTTCTTACTGGAAAGTTGTGCCAAGATCCCCTTGAGGTATAAACTAAATTGAATTGCAAATTTTTAATTTTATATTCAAGCATTATCTTTTTACAGAAATTTTTTTGGAGTGATTCGACAAGTATCTGGTTCTATGGACCACCCCACAACGCCTACATTCCTGCATCTTTATAGAATCTTGTCTGTGTATTCCATTTTGAAACCACCAAAGTATGGTAATTGTACAGTCAACAAGTCTGATGCGCGCCGTATTTCAATAAGTGATTTACATGAAATATTTCAAGTAAAAACTAATCATCGAGCTAAAAAAATCAATGAATTAAAAAAAATGCTGGACAAATAAATTGAAGATAAACTGTGGGAGCCATGCGAAATACTCCCTAATGTTGAAAACATCAACGAGGAATGCAGCACAAGGGACTGTATTATATACTATATATGTGGGTATGTATCGAAAAAAATCTTAAAATGGAAGAAATGTCCAAACTGCATAAGCTTTTTCAATACTAGAAATATTGATCATCCTGCTGCTGAATTAATATCGCTTAAATCTAGGGGAAATCTCGTTTATCATAATACAAATTTAAAAGAACTGCTGAGTTGTGTGGAACTTTCTTTTGCTATGTACTGTCAAGAATATGATGTTTTTGACAAGGTACCTAATTGATGACACCACTGATAATCATTTTAATTTTAAGTACCCATGTGTTCAACATGTAACGGAGGTTACAACTGAAATAATAGTGTATTATCTCAAAATGAGATTGAGACAATTTTCACACCAGGAAAATTAAAAAATTAAAAAAAACTCTTAGAGAAAAGAAAAATGTATCAAAACTTTATAACACTTAACACTAGTTTATGAGATTTACATTTGAGGTTTTAATTATAAATTTGTACTTGGTTTTTGTCAATATTGCCTTATTATAAAATATTTATTTGCTTATTTTATATTTGTTTTATTATTATTATTTGTTAAGTTTATGTGTAAGTATTTTTTAAATATTAATTTGTATTATGCATTGGTTTATGGTTGCTTATTAAATATATATTTGCTAATTTAAAAATGAAAGATTTCTTCTTATTTTGTGACTATAATTCTTGTTTTTATTCTATGCAAAAATATTTATTACTCATTTAACTAATATAATGTTTTTTTTTCAGAGCAGAAGAATAATGTGTGTGTAATTTAACATTGATAAATCAAGTAATGGCTCAGAGAAAAATATCAATCTAACAATAAAAGTGTCTGTGTAGTTTTTTATTATTAGATTCTGAGCTTAGCGAGAAATACATTAACAGTGTAATGCAACCAATAATATTTGTATGGTTTAATGTTTATTTGTTTATCAATGATATTGAGTTTAATTTCTTTATGCTATTATATTTTTTTTATTAAACTAGGTTATTTATGTTTTATTCATCTAATCAACCGTTATGCCAATATTTAAGGAAATTACAACAGAACCTACTGTTTTGAATAATAAATGTTGACCACTGACGCTGACTAAAATTACATTAGTTAAAGAGATATCAACAGTCGTTTTGTTCAAAACGTAATGGATATCGTTCAATTGACTATTTATTTTAGTACAATTTTCGGTAAAATATTTCAGAAAATGTACTAATCATATTATGTAAAAAGTATTAATCTACAAATTTATTTTCGCCGTAAATTCAACCATTTTAGCGTAATAATAAAAAAATTATAATGTACCCATTGCTCTATGGGTAATATTATGGCCGGTGACCACTAGCGCTATTAGTTCAGGAGTACACCGCTTATGACCGCGCGATAAGAGCCGTGCGCCAACCTGAGTAGACAACCGTAGTCCAGAGTATATATCATATAATGTACATAACATTTGCCAGAGTGTGTTAAAATCCATGGGCCATTGGATATGTTTAGTGCTTTTAAATATGAAAATCACTTGCAAGATTTAAAAAAAAATACTAGATTCCCATTACAAGAAGCTTATAATAGAATTATTGAAAAAACAAATCTTATAAATTACAGTTGTACACCTAATCTTGATACTAATGTTTCTCCAATTTTCAAAAATGAAATTTGTTTTGATATTTATAAGCAATCCATTGGCATCTATAGAAGCAGCTCGTCTTCCTGAGTCCGAGGATACCAACGTTGTTCGGATCCATCAAGAAACGCCGTCCGTGTTATCACAAAAACTGGAAAACGTCCTGCAACGCTAACGGTGAGAGATATCGGCGCGAGATTTTTGGGAACCGTCCTAAGACGCCCCCTAGCGTCTCATATGAAAGTCGACCTTTGACCCCACCCCCTGTCCGATTTTTGAATCGGCTGTATCTCGGCGGGAAAAGGTCGGATCGGCTCCGGACCAAGACCAATTATTTTGATTTGAGGTCTCCTTTGAGTTAGTCTCTTTAAAGGGACTAATCGACTAATTACTTAGAAAAAAATAAACTACTGTCTAAAAATCAATTTGGTTTTAGACCGGGCTTAGGGACAATAAATGCACTTTATAGCGCCACAAGTCACGTATATAATGCCCTTGATCGTGGTAAAAAAACCTTGGCTGTGTTCTTAGACCTAGCAAAGGCTTTTGACATGGTTAATCATGAAGAATTGATTAAGACCCTACCTAGTTTTGACATCAAAACAACTAGTTTAAATTTGTTTAGAAATTATTTAACAGATAGGCAACAAATAGTTAAAATAAACAAAACATTAGGTCAAAAAAGGAATATTATATCGTCGGCTTCTTGCCAAAATTCATTAACGGCGAATTGGCCATTTTTTTTTTACGGCGCCATCTAGGGTAAAAAGTCATTTTTTTTCGTTTGACAACAGGGTGTATGCCCCCATTGAAGCTATTATTGGAGGATCGAACGGCAGTATGGACCGGGGAGGACCGTCTTGAAGCAAGACGTCAGCTGATGGATAAATGACAGGCGTGATGGCAAACTGATGTTAAAGCACGGTGGACGTATCGGTTGATACCGGACGTTGGAGTGTGGATGGCAAGAAGGCATTGTTACGAACCCCTGTCTTGGGCATATTATTATAATATGTTTTTTAAGTATGTGTAAATAATTTCTGTTAGAATAAGAACATCAGGAATTGGTGTTGGCCACGGCCGAGTCGAATGGAATTTGCTGACTTAGGTATTTCGCCCTAGCCGTAGGCGTGTAACTACCGTCAGTGAATCGTGTCACACAGAGTATCTGTTTTACAGAGCATCTATGTTTCCACAGTATCTATGTTTTTAGAACATCTTAATTAAATGTAAATTGTGTATATTATTAGAAAATCATGTTTTATTCGTGTATTTGTGTGTTACATTTAAAATACAACCAGAAAATCCGCCGATACGTTGTGTAATTTACTGACTTTAACCTAATAATCGTCCTATCCCGTGGCTCACGTTACATTTTGGTGGCAGCGATTTACCTAAGTCACAGCGTCTCTGAACGCGAGGTCGTTAATTGGGACAAAGTCAGTTCGACATCAATCACGTCACATTTAGTGACATTTAGAAAATCTAAGGAATCACTGTAAGTTATACTTGATTTCCTTCAGTGCGATATATTGGACGTGGGACCGAGCAGTCATATTGTATTAGTATACAATATATCCCATTGTCCAGTCGCGCCGTCGTCTTGTGTGCGTCGCGTAGTGTAAAATTACCGCTGTACTGGTCCTCGTATTTTTAGATATTAGTTATATAGATAATAGTTGTTTTGATTGTAATTATATTTATACACCGTACCGTGTGCAGAAACACCGTGGCGTGTGGCGTGTGCAGAATCGTGTGCAAAAGCACTACGGGTGTGTGTGTAGAGACTAACGATATATAAAGGGCTCCGGACCGTATGGTCAGGATCCACTTTTGTTTTAGCTATGTAACATAGATTAGTTGATAACTTTAGTGTGATCATTATTGGACATAAGAACAGCAGTGGTCTGTTTTATGTGTTTTTGTGTTTATTAAACATATTCAATTGACTAACTACATCTTTTGAACAATCAATCTTCGTCTACTCAAGCTCTATTTTCTACGTGTACTGGTAAACCATCCTGGCCCAGTACATAATTGGTGTCAGAAGTGGTCCTGTTCAAGCGATTCAAATACATAAGCAGTCGAGACGTCGATTGTGCGAAGAGTACGAGAAAAGCTGTTCAAAGGACTGAGAGCGTAGAACGAAGCTAAATTACGAAAGATGAGCTATATGTAAGTCAACATTATATATATTTGATATCTGACAACAGTGAACCATAGATAATTATTTCAATACTAATTATTTTTTTTGTACACTTAGCGTGTATTACATTATTAATTAATGTGTAATTGACTGGTAAAGTTGTTGCTAGTGTGGATTGTTTAAGGTATTCTTAATCATACTCAATAATTGTGGATATTTATCATATCATTATTTTCTTTGGGTTCTTGTTTATTTATGAGTTAAAAGTTATTCAATATTGTTTTTTTTTATTTATGAGATTACGTAGTGGGTTTAGAGTAGAACCAATAATGGCGGAAACTGTAGTCTTATCTCTTGACTCAGCTTTAAGACTAATTCCTACTTTTGATGGAAATCAGGACAGTTCTTTAACATTATATACGTCTAAAGGAGATTTTATTTGGGCTAATATTGCGGAGGTTAGTAAACCTATTATTTTAAAAGCGTGTTAGTTTCGAATCTTATTGGTAAAGCGCACGAAGCGGTTAGATTTTCGGAGTTTACGTCATGGACTCAATTAAAAGTACATTTGTGTAATGTTTTTGGGAATATTCATTCGGTATCTTATTTGCAAATGCAATTAAATTCATTAAAACAACAAAACAAGGAGGATATATACGCGTTTAGTAATCGTGTATTGGATATACAAAATAAATTAATTGTAGCGTTAACTATGGGAAAGTCACAAGAGGAGACAAGGGTCATAGCAAATACAATAGCGCAGCAATCTTTAAACATTTTTATTAACGGAGTTCATAGGAACTTGACTTTGATTTTACGAGCGCGCAACGTAACTAATTTTAGTGAGGCTATTACTTTGACAGCAGAACAAGAAAAAGCGTGGGACACACAATTTTCACAACAGAATAATTTTGGGAGAAATAATTTTAGAACTCAACAGAGTAATAATTTTAATAATAACGGCAATAAAAATAATAAGAATTGTTTTCGGTGTGGCAAACCAGGACATCTTAGTGCTCAATGACGTTTGAATAATAATAATAACGGTACTAATTTTAGAAACCCAAATGTGCAAGTTAAACAAGAGTATAATGATCGTATTCGCATATGTACTTTTTGTAAAGGTCAAAACCATACATATAATTCATGTTTTAAACGGTTGGCACGCGAGCGTAACAGGCAAGGTGGTCGTAATAATTGGCAGGAGCGTTCACAAATGCAGCGCGAGAGATTTAATAATAACGCAAATACACCAGCAGTTCGCTCAGCACAAGAAATATTATCTAACAATGTCGTTCGTATCATAACAAAAATTATTAATAATGAAATTATGTGCACATGTGAGCAATTGCATGATGATAAAGGAACGGTATTCGTGGATAGTGGTTCTGATTTAAATTTGGTAAAAATAACGTCTCTAAAAGGGGAAATATTAGTAGATGAGACAAATACGGCAATTATAAAGGGAATAGGAGAAGAAATTATTACGGTACTAGGACACGTAGATCTAAAATTGGATTTTAATGGGAAAGAAATTGAGGACAAATTTGCAGTAGTAGCACCGAATATTCCTGTACCAGGAGATGCCTTAATAGGTCGTTTTTTTCTTAAAAAGCATAAAGTTATTTTAGATTTACACAACGATATCATAACGTTTCCAGATGAGCAACCGCAGTTAGGTTCTATTATTATACCGCCGAGAAGTAATTGTGCAGTAAATATAAATATGCCAAGCGATTTTTGTCAGGCAAACCAGCAAAAATGTTTTTTGATAAACCGCCAGACGCTTAATGACGATGTTATTCTAGGAGATTCAATAAGTCTAATTCATAATAACAAGTTATTTGGCACTATTCTAAATTTATCGGATAATGCGATGGAAGTGGACCAACTCAATTCTAATAATACTGTTTGTGACATACTGGAGGACGTAAATACTAATGTGTTTGTTGTTAATTCTGAGGGTCAAACGTATTCAGATATTATAAAACAAGACCGTATTTCTATTTTGGAGAAACAAATACAAACAGATTTTTTGTTGCCAGAAGAGCGTTCTAGTTTATTGGAATTATGTTTTAAATATGCTAATGTATTTTATGTAGAGGGAGATCATTTATCGGCGACAGAAGTAGTTGAACATAGAATTATTTTAAAATACGAGAAAATGCAAGCGATAAATGTTAGACCGTACCGCTTACCACAAGCATTTCAGGAGGAAATAGAAAGACAGGTACAAGACATGCTTCGTCAAAATATGATTAAGCCGAGTACTTCGAGTTATAATTTTCCATTACTTTGTGTATCAAAGAAAGTAAATAGTGAAGGGGAACGAAAGTTAAGAATTTGTGTAGACTTCAGAAAATTAAATCAAAATACAGTACAAGAGGCATATCCATTACCTCAAATTTTTCAGGTTATGGACCAGCTTGGGTCTTCAAAGTATTTTTCTACATTAGATTTAAAATCGGGATATCATCAGATAAAAATAGCAGAAGAGGATACTCATAAAACTGCTTTTTCAACAAAATCAGATCATTATGAATTTTTGCGCCTTCCTTTTGGTCTCGCATCAGCGCCAGCAACTTTTTCAAGGGCGATGCGTGCTGTTTTAAGCGGTCACTATGAATTCGCTATTCCATACATGGATGACATAGTTGTTCATGGGTCAAGTATACAAGATCATAATACTAAATTAGAAAAAGTTTTTAAACGTTTACAATTTCATAAATTAAAACTTCAACCAACTAAATGTATTTTTATGTCAAGACAAGTTTATTTTTTGGGCCATTTAATTAGTGACAAAGGCGTTATGCCAGATCCGTCAAAGGTTAAGTGTGTACAAGACTTTCCAAGGCCAAAGAACAGTTCGGAGTTGTAGGGGTATTTAGGGCTATCAAATTTTTACAGGCGTCATATAGCAAACTTTGCTAAAATAGCAAAGCCACTTACGTTGTTGTTGAAAAAAGATACTAACTATATATGGACAGATGCATGCGAAAAAGCATTCAATGACTTAAAGCAAGTGTTGACAACAGCACCTGTTTTACAATACCCAGATTTTTCTAAACGATTTTTTTTGATACGTGATGCAAGTTCGTACGCGTTAGGTAGCGTGTTATCACAAAAGATAGATGATAAGGGCTTACCGGTGGCTTACGCGAGTAGAACACTTAGTAAGTCAGAACAGAACTATTCTACTATACAGAAAGAGCTTTTATCGATAATTTGGTCAGTAAAAAACTTTAGGCCATATTTGTATGGAAGGGAGTTTACAATCGTTACAGATCACAGACCATTAACTTGGTTATTTAATATTACCGAACCATCTTCGCAGTTGTTAAGATGGAGGTTAGCATTATCTGAATATTCGTATAATATTGTTTACAAACCGGGTACTGAAAATAGAAATGCAGATGCTTTATCCCGTATTCGTATTACTAATGTAATAAGCGAGTTTGAACAATTTTTAGAAGCAGAGAAAAAAGTTATTTTTAACTCGCAAATCGTTGATATAGAAGATTCTATTTTGCCTATTGATCGTCATGATATTATTGTTATACCTATATCGAGGGATAAGATAGTTACGCAACCTACGATTAGGCAAATTACTAGCGAGTGTGACTCATTTGATTTTGTAGACAATTCAGGAATATGTGAGGTATTATTACAGGACAAAAATACCAAAGTAGTTTTTGTCGCATTAAAAACAAATTATCTAGATGACGTAAATGACAAACAGATTTTCAATTCAATTCTTAAAATTCGTGAGCATTGTATAAATAAAAATATTTCAGAATTTTCAACAGTCCAGATCGAGGGCAGTTCGCAGTTAACAACATATGAACGAGTCCGTACAATGTATAGGTTTATTTTTAAAAATAAAGGCATCAAGGTTAAAATATATTCAAAGACATTTACGGATGAGCAGAAGCGTCAATTAATAGCAGAATACCATGATTCCTTGGTAGGGGGTCACATGGGAATTTCCAGAACACTCAGAAAGTTACGATTAAATCACAATTGGAAGGGAATGAAGAAGGAGGTTAAAGAATATATTAATAGCTGCTCAATATGCCAAAAAGTTAAACAGCAAGTTCGTAATAAGTAACCTATGCTTGTCACGACAACGGCTGAACACTCGTTTGATAGGATAATAATTGACCATGTCGGACCGTTGCCAAAAACACAACTTGGCAATACTCATTTGCTAACGATTCAGGATGATTTGACTAAGTATCTAATGGCCGTGGCGGTAAAGTCAACAGACGCAAACACAACAGCCCGAGCGTTGTTCGAAGGTTACATCGTACATTATGGAATACCGGAAACAATTTTGTCGGATTGTGGTTCTAGTTTTATGTCTCAAGTTTTTAAAAATGTATGTAAATTACTTAAAATTCGGAAGATTAATAGTACAGCGTATAGACCACAAACTCAGGGTGCGGTAGAACGTGCTCACAAAACAATAAAAAATTATTTACGCAGTTTTGTTGATCTCGATTCAAATAATTGGGATGAGTTAATTTGTTATGGGATTTTTTGGTACGATTCCAGCCCGCACGAATCAACTCATTATTGTACGTCAGAATTAGTGTTCGGCAGAAAGCCAAGAATTCCGTCAGTATTATCAGATACACCAACGCCGGTTTATAATTATGATGATTTTTTTTTTGATTTGAAACGCAAATTACAGGTTAGTCACGCGGTGGCTAGGGAGAATATTTTTAAAAGTAAGCTCGCCAATAAAGATCGGTATGATAAACACAGTAGACCGTTAAAAATAGAAGTAAGGGATAAAGTGCTAGTCAAAATACAAAAACGAAATAACTCGCTGGATCCATATTGGTCGGGACCATGGCCAGTTTTAGAATTATTTAGTAATAATAACATAATGATTCAAAAGGGAAATAAACGGGTCCGTATTCATATGGACAACGTGAAAAAATATACTGACTAAACAGCTTTATTTAGTGACATTTGTGTGTAAATAAAGTGTGTTTGTTGTATGATATTATAAGTGCTTAAGAATAAGTTATATGCAGTATAAATATAAGTCATGTTTAATGTGTGTGATGAGTTGTTAACAAGTATTTATTACAATAAACAGTATCATTGTCTCTTCGAATTGTTTCATCCGTGCTATTATTTTTTTTTGATGAAGGAAGTATAGAGCGGGTGACGACAGTTCTTAAGGGGGGAGGAAAATGGTTAATTTAGTTGTAAAAGGGAATTGGAATTTAGAAAAGTAATATAAATTAATAAAGGAATTAAGGAATTAAGTTAGAGAAAAATGAATTAAGGTATAGAGAAAAATTTTTCTAATAAAACTAATATACATGTTGAGTGAAATAATTATAACCGCAAACAAAAAAAAGAGATTAATGTTTTGTTTACAGAAGGCTTATTATCGTCCTGAGCTTCATCCAAATGAATTTGGGTGATAGTTTTAAAGACAATAGACTCAATAATACACCGGGTATCTACTTCGAAGGACATGGGCAGGTAAAAATTAACACCGCGCAATGGTCGTTAATTACCTACCTCGATCTGAACCATTATGAAGCTAATCAACGTTTGTTGGATCAAGAATTATTAACTAATAAAAGCATTTGTGTAAATGATGCTGACATCGAACCTGTAACCGATAGTCTTAAAAAGGTCAGCTTAGTTAAGGCAAAACTGAGTGAGGACAATATAACTTCGTGTATGGCCACATGGTACAATATGCAAAATTTAGTATATCAAGTTACGCAAAGATACAACATATTGACTACATCGTTAGGGAGTAAATTTCATGATACGTCGGGTATATCTAAGCGAGACTTAACTTCTTTCATACTGGAAAAGGCAGTAAATTTAATTTAAGGGAAACTAAGCGATAATCAAATTTTTAAATATAATAGATTAATTGAGCAAATGAATAAAATAGATGCTAAGCAAATGCAAATAGAAAAGGAGCAAATTAAAGTTATTAAAGTGCAACAGTTCCTATATGGAACAGTCCATAAGCAAAATCAAATTATTGAAGACTTATATAATAAAATAAAGGCAGCGGAGTTGTGTGATGTTGTGCAAAAAGTAATGGGAACTAAGACGTTCGAAGCGCAATATTTTAAGCAATCAAACACTTTAATTCAACAGGCAATTTTTGAATTAAATATATTATCGGATATTATTAATTATGCTAAGATAGGTCTTATTCATCCGATAATTTTGCCACCTAAAACATTAGTAGAACAATTTAGGGAACTGAAGCTTGCCATTCCGGGGGGTACAGCCTTACCAGTTGAAATAACGTTAGAAGGGATTTACGAGGTTCTTAAAATGTCAGAAATCATTATATATCATGTTGAATCAAAGCTAGTATTTGTAATCCAAATACCACTAGCTTATCAACAAGATTTAACATTATTTAAAGCTATTCCATTTCCAATAAAAGTGGAAAACACCAATAATTTTTATGTTTATATTCAACCTAGTTTTTCCTATTTAGCTATTAGTAAATCTAGAGAGTATTACATGGTTTTCAATGAGTTAGATATTATAGGGTGTAAACAGTCTAAATCTTTTCTCCTTTGTCCGGAATCTAAGTCCATTCATCCAAGAAAAAATAAAATTCCTTGTAAAGTCCAATTATTCCAAAATCCTAAGGAAACACCAACAAATTGCCAGATAATGTATTTTAAATTAGATAATACATTATTTCACAAGTTACAGTACAAAAATGAGTGGTTGTATGTAGCCAAAGAGGACTCTATAGTCATTGCTTGTACCGGAGTCAAAGAGTCAAGCACGCACACTGTACAAGGAGTGGGGACGTTGCATCTGGATCCTACATGCAAGGCTTATGCAACACACGATGTATTGATTCCGACTTCAGTGGAAATAACCAAGGATTTTGCGGACTTCATTCCTAATGCTAATTTATCAATAGATAAATTATTATTTAATAAAATACATTTTTTAGTTCCGGAAACAAAATCCATTGCCAGCACGAATCAGTTTGACGACTTACCAGCTGTGGGCAAGTCGTTGGCTCATTTACGAGAAATAATCAGCGCAACAGTGAATCTGGAGCAAGGCCAGGAACAACAGTCGGTATACAATTACGTGATTTCGGGGGCCTTGGTCATGGTCATTGCTGTTGGCTGTGCAGTTGGGGTCATTGTCATTCGAAAGGGACGAGTCATAGTCAGTCGTCAGTCAGCCACCAGAGTCAAAGCCATTGACGAGGCTTTTGAGTTTCCAACAGCGGCGAACATCGGCGTGCCAACTGACGAGTCCATGTCGACAGATATCAATGAACCGCAAACTGAATCGAGTTTATCAAATCCTAGAATCTCTTATCCTAATATTGTTTATCCAGATATAAAGATGTACTCAATATCTAACTAACCCAAGAGATAATTAATGTTTATATAAGGAAAACTAATAGATACTGGTTTGTGTTTTTTTAAGTGTGTATAAATTAACTTTTAGTTAAGTTTTGTTTCAAAATATTATTTGTAATAATATTTTTCATCTTAAGAGGGGAGGAAATATGTACTGGTCCTCGTATTTTTAGATATTAGTTATATAGATAATAGTTGTTTTGATTGTAATTATATTTATACACCGTACCGTGTGCAGAATCGTGTGCAAAAGCACTACGGGCGTGTGTGTAGAGACTAACGATATATAAAGGGCTCCGGACCGTATGGTCAGGATCCACTTTTGTTTTAGCTATGTAACATAGATTAGTTGATAACTTTAGTGTGATCATTATTGGACATAAGAACAGCAGTGGTCTGTTTTATGTGTTTTTGTGTTTATTAAACATATTCAATTGACTAACTACATCTTTTGAACAATCAACCTTCGTCTACTCAAGCTCTATTTTCTACGTGTACTGGTAAACCATCCTGGCCCACTACGCCGCCGCCGTGTTACGCTGCGGCCAGTAGCTGTCCGCCGCCGCCGCTGGCGCCGCTGTCGTACCGGTTCAAAACCTCTTGTCGCGCTCTAGCGACTTAATTACAAACAAATCGGCCTGAACCTCGTGACGCACTCTAACGATCACGACGAAAATTAAGAAACCAGAACAACGCTCTCTACCTATCGTCGTTCGTTATCAGAACATCGGGTGTGGCCGTCGCCGCCGCCGCCGCCCAACACACAGTGATTATCAACTGCAGTTGCCGTCAGCCGACACCGTTATCATCGAAGTGTGATAAATATTTATACAGGTCGCTCAAACGACACTGTTATCACGTTGCCGGGCAAATAAATTGTATTGTACACCGCATCGTTGAACGTGATAAAAAAAAAAAATAAATAAATAAATACGGGTCGCCGCTGTTTCGCCGATTAACCAGTTGGGCCATTCTTGTGGTAATTTTGGAGATCCGGTTCAATTCAGCCCAGAGTCAATTTAATCCAATTCGAATTCATTGCCGACTTCAATCAGAACATCAACTCAAGTTAACAAGACAACGTCATGTCATACAACTTAACAATAGTAATGTTGTTCGTGGTACTGTGAGTAGTAATAATTAATGTACACATGCTTTGCTAAGAGTAATATCGTATATTATAAAAAAAAAATTATAATTTTTTTTCGTTTCTTTTAATTCTTTTTCCGTTCTAGTTACTCATTGGAGTAAAAGTAAACTATATTAAGTGTTACTAGTAATAGTTATACTTCTAATTAATTGTTTATTTAAGTAAACGAAACAACTTAATATAGTTTTGACTAAGATCTAATTTAAATATATTATAATATTTAATTTTATACTACACGTCCGCTTAATCGCTATACTAGTAGTCAGTAGTTAGCCTATAGTATTATTATAATTTTTTATTTTTTTTTTAAGAAAAAAAAGGGGGTTTCTTTTTGGGGTTAATAATTTAAATGAGCGCGAACTCGACTCAAGTACACCGTCAAATAATTCAAGTGACCCCGAGTATATCCCGTCATCTCGTTTAGCTCTCCAACCTCCTCTCCCTGCCAAACGGAACCTCAGGTCAAGAGGCGAATCAAGTCGCCGTAGTCGGAGCTCACCGAGGGGAAGTACCCGTATTGTAGATGGGGATATCCTAAACGGAACATCAACCAGACCATTAAACGGAACATCAACCGGAACATCAAACAGAGTATCAATCGGAACATCAAACATAACATCAACAAGAACATCAAACGGAGCATCAATCGGAACCTCAAACAGTGCATCAATCAGAAAATCAATCGGAACATCATCGGAACATCAATTGGAACACCAATCGGGACATCGAATTTTTGAGTCTAGATTTCATTTGTTGACGCCGGAGCAACAAATAAGTCTACTTAAGTATAAAGAAAATTTAAGTAGAACAGCTACAGAAAATCAGGACGAGCTGTGGTGTGCCAGTAAAATAAAGTCATACGTCTCACCGAGTTCTCAGTGGTTAGACCATCAGGCATATTCAAGTAAAATGGCAGAAAACAATATGGAAACGACCGGAACTTCAAACTAAGACACGATAACAGAATTAAAAAATATTATTGGTGATTTGCAGAGGCAACTCACCAATATCACCAGGCAGAGAATCAACGAAAAACAGTTAACGAAATGATAAGCAATTACTTTTTACAAAACCCAGACAATCACAACCGACGGAACACAGAACATCAAATCAGTCTACAGGATGCGATTAGACTGTTGCCGGAGTCATTTGATGGACACGATACGGAACATCTTGATATATTTCTAGAGAAATGTGAATTTGCGGTATCTTGTGTGGTTCCAACAGCCAAACCATCGCTTTTAAAAGCCATTCTGACGAAATTAGTCGGGAAAGCCCGACAAGTCACCAAGTACAGAGAGTTTAAATCATGGACAGAGTTGCACGACACACTAAAGGCAAATCTGGAACCTCAACGAACAACACCACACTTATACCTAGAGCTATACGCAACTAAGCAGAAACCAGGTGAAGACGTGCTGATCTATGAGAGTAGAACAATTACAGAACTGCATTATCGAGCAGGAGACCACGGGTCCCTCTGCAGAAGTAGCACAAGCAATGGAGAAGTCTATTAAGCAGCAGACTATCCAAGTGTTCATGGAAGGTTTAGGCGAACTTAAACACTTCATCAAAGCAAGAAACCCAGAAACTCTTGATAAGGCTGTCCAGATAGCACGAGAAGAGGAACGTGTACGGACATCAACCAAGGACACTAGGCAATTGTTCAAAGCCAGCTTTAGCAACCGACCAACAGAACATCATGAGTCAGGTCGCACAATTCCGACACGTTTTATTTGTGGACGGACCGGACACGTAGCTCGAAATTGTACGACATCTGACAACAATCCGAAACAATCCACCTCTACACCTAAAGGGAATCTGGCATCGAATAACCAACAGAAATCAAATGTAAACAGACCATCTCGAAACGCAGCCGAAGTCAAGCCGATCGTCTGCAACTATTGTAAAAAAATCGGCCACAAGTTAGCCGACTGTAGAAAACGAGCATACGTAAATTCCAAGAACAACACCAATGAAGTATTAGAACATCGTCAGGGAAACGGGGATCGCTCGGGTCAAGGCGGTACCCCGGCAGCCATGATACAAGCCGCCATAGTTCAGTTCGACGAGTAAACATATGCTACACGGACCTCATCGACAACTACATCATCGTTAAATCTGAGCAGACTCTCGTTAATGAACTCAAACTCTTAGTTGACACGGGTAGTGATCTGAATCTCATAAAATTATCCGTGTTACAACCGAACGTCTTAGTCGATGAATCCGTCAAATTTCGTTTGTTAGGTATTAATGACCATTTTGTCCAGACCCTCGGGAAAACCAAATTAGATATACAAATTGGTGATAAGGTCATACCTACAGATTTTCATGTTGTTCAACCTCAATTTAAAATATTAAACGAAGGTACTCTTGGAAAACCGTTTCTGAAAAACAATAACTCTTTTATAAATTTCAAAGAAAACAAGCTGTCGTTGAGGGAATCAACAAAAGTAATCTTGCCTCCACGTACAGAATCTATAGTCGCCATATCGGTCTCAGAAAATCTTAATAAACAAACTCTCATTATTCACTCGCAAAATGTAATAGACAATGTATATTATGGTAATACTGTCAATCAAGTTTAAGATAATTGCATTTTAGTTTCCGTCATTAATTCTGCAGACCATCCTGTTATACTTCCAACTACTAAACTCGAAAATTTCCAGTACGAAATTTTTCAAGAAGCACGTAGTGCAATCAGGACAACATCCATTCCCTACAGCTAGGGCAGACCGAATACGACTCTTAAAAGAAAATCTCCGTACAGAACATCTTAATTCCGAAGAAAAACAGTCAATAGAAGAAATATGTCTTAATTATTCCGATATCTTTTATCTAGAGGGAGACTCCCTCTCGTGTACTGACGCTGTTTTCCATGAAATTAATATTCCTGCAAATGCTCAACCAATAAATCAACGTCCATATCGCTAACCACTGAAGCACAAGCAAGAAATAAATGAGCAAATGGAAAAGCTCGAAAAATATCAGATCATCGCACCAAGTAAAAGCCTGTGGAACGCGCCTTTACTTGTTGTCCCTAAAAAACCAGACCAGAACGGTGTCAAATACCGTGTCTGTGTAGATTTTAGGAAGCTTAACGACATCACCACAGGGGATGTGTACCCACTACCTAATATTTCAGACATATTAGATCAGCTGGAGAAGTCCAAATACTACACCACTCTTGATTTGGCCCAGGGTTATCACCAAATGCAAATGCATCCAAATGCATCCAGAACATCGAGAAAAAACCGCTTTCAGCACCGACAAAGGACATTTTGAGTTCCTCAGAGTTCCTTTTGGTCTGAAAGGCGCTCCCGCGTTATTCCAACGTCTCATGAATACCGTACTAACTGGTATTATCGGTTTAAAGGCTTTCGTCTATTTAGATGACATTATCGTGTACGCTGCTAGCGTCACTGAACACACGAGAAAACTAACAGATGTTTTCACTAGAATCCGAAAATTTAATTTAAAACTTCAAGCCTCGAAATGCGAATTCATGCGTAAAGAAGTTACCTATCTGGGGCATGTCATCACAGATCAAGGTGTGAAACCAGACCCTCGTAAGACCAAATGTGTTCTCGATTTTCCAGTCCCAACTAATGCAAAGCAAGTGAAATCTTTTCTCGGGTTATCTGGCTACTATCGCCGTTTTGTACCAAATTACGGACACATAGCAAAACCTCTAACGTCTCTTTTAAAACAGGATGTACCTTTTATTTGGTCCGATATATGCCAAGACTCGTTTGAGACACTTAAACGAGTACTCACTTCAGAACCTCTGCTCCAGTATCCGGATTTCACTAAGCCTTTTAATCTGACATGCGATGCGAGTGGCTTCGCTATCGTTTGTGTTTTGTCCCAAGGGCCTGTGGGAAAGGACTTGCCGATCGCTTATGCGTCTCGTACTCTTAACAAGGCTGAAACTAATTACAGCACTACTGAAAAAGAACTTTGTGTCATCGTGTGGGGAATTAAGCAATTTCGTTGCTATCTGTTTTTCCAAAAGTTTAATATCATCACAGATCATCGAAGGTTAGTCTGGTTATTTGGAATAAAGGACCCTGGTTCATTAACGCGTTGGAGACTCAAGTTAGAAGAATACCAATACGAAATTTTCTACAAATCAGGTACAAGCAATACTAATGCTGATAGTCTTAGTAGAATACAGCGAGTGGTAACGCGATCAGAAACTGAAGCAAACAATCGGATGTCAACTGACGTTGATGAAGAGGTACAACAGCCTAGCTACTAAAATGAACCGCCGACCTCTCATTTTGTTCCAGACATTGAAACTAATACAGAACCTCCGTCTAATCAATCATTCGAAGAATTCTGTAAACTAGAATCTTCAGATATTCCGTCAACATTAAACGTCAAAGAAGTATCTGGAGATCTTTTTTCCTCTGATCCAGAATGGGCTTTAGCTCATTGCGTTTCAAGTGATTTCAAAATGACTAAAGGAACTGCACTTCAATTCAGAAGAAAATTCGGTCAAATCAAAACACTCAAGAATCAAGGAAAACAAATCGGTGAAATAGCGTTTGTGAAACAAAACTCTCGTTATATCATATATCTCATTACAAAAAATCGTTCGTTTAACAAACCACGTTGCGAACATATCTACCAATCTATACAGAACCTAAGAAAATTCTGCGTTAAGCATCAAATAACCAAGGTAGCCATGCCGCAAATCGGATGTGGGCTTGACAAACTTGACTGGACAACAGTTCATGGGATGTTGCGCCATATTTTCAGATCCTCCACAACATATATACATGTATACTATAAAATGAAATTAACCTCAGAACAACAGCAGAAATTCATAGAGGAGCATCATAATAATCCTTTAGCAGGACATCAAGGTACTGAGAGAACATACTAGTTGCTAAAAACCAACTACTCATGGGATGGCATGAGACAACAAGTTGCAGACTATGTTCGGAAATGTCCACAGTGCCAAGTCAATAAACATTCCAACAAGTCAGCACGTGAACCCATGGTTATCACCACTACATCCAGCGAACCGTTTGAGAAAGTTTTCATGGATATAGTTGGCCCACATCCACGCTCGCATAGTAATAATGTTTATATTATTACACTACAAGACGATTTAACAAAATTCTCTTGGGCTGTCCCCTTAAAGAACCATGAAGCCGCTACGGTTGCTCATCAGTTCGTTACTCAATTTGTCTGCCTGCATGGTTTACCTCAAAGTTTGGTCACAGATTGTGGCATCGAATTCTTAAGCAATGTTTTTTCTGAAGTTTGTAAGACGCTTAAAATCAAGAAGACATCAACCAGTCAGTATTATCCACAAAGCAACGGAGCTTTAAAACGTAGTCATAAAACTTTAGGAGAATATTTGCGAAACTTTGTTGACAAAGACCATCTCACGTGGGACACCTTGGTGCCACACGCCATGTTCATGTACAATGCAACCGTTCACAGCTCAACAAGTTTTCAACCGTACGAATTAGTTTACGGTCGAAAAATCAGTATACCTACGTCTTTTACAAAGAATCCAGAACCTCAGTATAATTTTAATGATTATCAGTTCGAACTCAAACGACTAATGCAAGAAGCGCATGCTGTTGCCCGAGATCGTCTCCTTAAATCGAAAGAAAAGTCCAAACAGTCTTATGACCGAGGCGTTTCCCAACAGAACCTCAGTGTAGGCGACAAAGTTTATATAAAAGCGTCGGGAACACAAAACAAACTCAGCCCGCTTTAGCATGGACCGTATGAGGTCCTGGAACTCCTAGACAGTAATGTTAATATAGCAATTAAGCGGAGGGGCAAACGTCAAATTGTACATCGAAATCATGTTAAATTACATTACTCATAAGACGATTATTTTCTCTTTTTCTCAGGATACTAGTATACGCTGAACTTCAAGAATCATTTCCAGCCATCCTAGCTAACAAAATATCATTTCCAAACCATACAGGAATGTATTATGCATATCAATCAAAAGCCAGACTCTCAAATTTCGATTGGTCTTTAATAACATTCGTTGATCTTTCATCTTATGAATCGAAATTCCAGATGTTATCCTCATGGTATAACGAAACTACTCAAGTTTGCAGCAATTTAAAGCAAAAACTCAGTATGTCCAAATTCTCGCAAGCTTGTCAACAATTTGAACAAGCCACTTTGCCGTATCTTTTCGAAATTGAAGCAAACCATGATAGTAATTGGTTAGGATTGGGTCTAAATACCTCAGACACTCACGAAAGAGTAAGAAAAAATATTATTACAAAAGGAGCGGAAATTCTTTTTGGTAGTAATCCATTATTCAATACTGAGTCCATCTTCCAGAAAATTATCGAATTCGTTAAAACTAAAGTGGTAGATACGGACTTGACTAACAACAAAATCCGTCTGTTACAGACATCTAAGTAGTAGTAATTTGGGGCTTTACCGCCCATTTTAACAAATTATAGTTTAACCTTATATATTGTTTAGTATAGAAAATTATTTGTAACATTGAGTGTTTTACTAAATAAGAAGTGGAAGAAATAAATCATATATAAAAACATGTTTCAAATAAATTACAGTCATTTTAATTCAATTTAAACAGTATAATAATGGATGATTATAATAGTGAATGTGATGTTTTTTGTACATTAGACTATTTAGATTGTAAAACGCGTAACAAGACTTTTGATAAATGTAGTAATACACTACTTATTTCAAAGCGAGAACTTATGAGTGAAGCCGGTTTTATTTATATTGGTGATGGATCAAATGATGATGTCTCATGTTTTTATTATCGTCAAGGTCTGAGATCTTGGGAGCCGAACGACGAACCTTGGATCGAGCATGCAAGATGGTCTCCAGATTGTGGTTATCTTCGGTTAGTGAAGGGTTCACCTCATTGATTTTAAAACCTATTAAATAAAAAAAAAGATGTTAATTTATTACAACATTCTTACATTTAAACTAACTCTTTAAGTACTAGTAAAACCATGAATTCACATTGTAGACGCAGTGGCGTAGTAGGTTAAGGCGTGACTTTCTAGGATAAATTTAATAGGATGTGGATTGATAGCACTCATGCTAGGCTAGGTAGGTTGAGATTGAGTCATACTTTAATTCACTCCGTCACTGCGTCTACACTTTTTGCATTTTTTTTTTCCAATTTAAAAATAAAATATAGAGGTAAGAAGAGGGGGGGGGGCTAATATAGTTAATCAAATGTTTTTCAAGTGTTTAGTACGTAGAGTTTCGTATAGTAGTACAGTCGATGTTAAATGTATTATTCCAAGCACGATGCCTTGTATTAAATGTAGTCTACTAGAAGCTATTTATAATTTTATAATTAAATTAGACAAAATTGAACATTCAAATATAGAAAAATCTACATCTAAAACAAAACTTGAGGAATCTTTTGAAGAAGTTCTACACCAGACAAAAAAATTACAAAATGTAAAGAATCTAAAAATTGCACAACCCATTTGGTCAATTACACTGGAATAAGTAGAAGAGGGGGTATGTTTTATACTCAAGGTTTGTATATATATATACGTCATCTTTATGCTAAAGATATAAGTAGCTAATATAGAGTTAAGTTGTACGGACGTTTATGTGCATGCTAAAATTTTATTTGAACAAAATGGCAAATGTATTATCTAAATCTACGTTCACCATTGACCCCAAGAGAACTATCTCGGTAGGTATTCTTTTAAATAAAAAATGATCTATTATTGTTTATTTAGATTATAAAAATAGTCAAGACCAGCTAATTCTTGATGAAAAACAGTGGCGTACTCTGGTGGAATTTCAAACATTCAACAACATTGTGAACACAATTCAAAACAATGCAAAGCGAATACAATTAGGTTCAGATTTTAGTTGTACTACCAACCCTAAAACAGATTCAGTGATATTACGTAATAAAAATGAACGTATGAAATTGACGCGTATAAATTTGTTGACACTTCAGAAGATTTCAAATTGTATTGAAGCACATATAACTGAACGCTTAAATAAGTTGGAGTTGTATCAAACATCTTTTAACGATATATATTCAGCTATACTTAATGATGTTAATAATTTTTCAAGTGAATGTCGACATATCGATTTCATAACGGCTTTTGTCGCAAACTATGATTTTCAAATGTTTGCAACGGATACAAATGCGTTATTCATCCATGAATTAAAAATTAATTATGATCAAATTATAAATTTGATTATGCGAGAACTTCTAGTAACTATAGTATAATTTCGAAAAGGAAAAAAAAATATATGTATTGAGAGAGGGAAAACGTATACAAGCTAATTATTTAAAAAAATATTTCACTCGTTTTAGTTTAGAAATAGCCGTCTTACAAGAAGGTATTATAATGCCTTCACATTTAGAATACTGCTCCTGTCGAAAGTGTCGTTTGTTAAAATATATAATTATTGAAGCAACCAAAAATAGTGTTAAAATATTAAATCAAAACTTAGAAAATGATATTTCAGTATTAATTGTGAAAACGCCAGATGCTCGTCGATCCAAGCGCTTACAGAATAAAAAATTCAACAAAATCTGAGTGAACGAGGATTATTTTTAAAGTACTATTAATCTTATTAAATAATGTAATTGTATTGTGAATTTAAAAAAGTGTTTAATAAACATTCTATTAACTAATCAATTGTGTTATATATATCATTGTATTATGTAAAAGAGCCTACAGATGATATTTCGACGCATATCAGTAAACTACAGAATCTTCAAAACCAACTCGCTCTATCGGGAGAGAAAATTTCTGACAATATGTTGCTAACTAAAATTCTTATGACTTTACCGCCATCTTATAAACATTTTTACAGTGCATGGGACAGTGTACCTCAAGCAAGTAAAAATTTAAATGAACTTACATCTCGGTTGTTAATAGAAGAATCGAAAATGTCTCAAGGAGGTCCAGAAGTTGAAGCAGAGGAATCCAATGCTTTGACTGTCAAAAGATTTCAAAAGAAATTTTTTAAGAAGAATGGTGGTAGTTTTGGTAATGAACGTAATTTTAGTAATAATAATACTAAAAAGATAGGTCCCTGTTTTTGGTGCAAGAAACTAGGTCATCTCAAGAATGACTGCAGGAAGTATCAGAAGTACCAGAAGGATCAGGGTGAGGCGAAATCAGATTCGCCAAGTACAAGTTTAACAGGTCAAGCGTTCTATAGTGAATCTTTGGTTACTGATCGCAAAGAGAATCAATGGTATTTGGATTCAGGAGCTACTGAACACATGACAAGCAACAGAGAGTGGTTTGTGAACTATAAAAAATTCAGGTCGCCAGTGGAAATAAGGATTGGCGATGGTACAAATTTACAGGCAGAAGGTTCAGGTAATATAAACATAATATGTTATGCTTTATTTTAACAAAGAACCAGATATAAGGCATTTAAGGGTATTTGGAACAGAAATATATGTTCATATTCCAAAGGCCAAGAGACGAAAATGGGACGCTAAAAGTAAATTGTGTATTTTTGTCGGGTATTCTTTAGATAAACGTGGGTATAGGGCTTATTGTCCAAAAACTAAAACTATAAGAGATTATAGAGATGTTGTGTTTAAAAAAGAAATAAATACTAATGAATTAACATTTAGCGAAAGTGTAAGTCAAGATTATAATGTCGACGAGGAAACATCACAGGCGGTAGAGGTACAACCAGAAAAACAACTAGAAGTCACGCCAACAGAACTACCAAGTTACATTCTTCGCGATCGAGGTCAATTGCGTAAACCGGCCAGATATGCATGTATTACGTCGTGTATTACAGAACCGATTAACTATAAAGAAGCTGTGAGCTGTCAGAATAAAAATGATTGGATTTTAGCCATGGACGACGAGATAAATTCATTGCATACTAATGACACCTGGACGTTGGTGCCAACTCCAGAAGGAAAGCAAGTATTAAATAATTCATGGGTTTACAAAATCAAGTACAATGGTAACGGGCAGGTTGATCGATTTAAGGCTCGATTAGTTGTTAACGGTTCTCGACAGATACATTGGATAAATTATAACGAAACATTTTCACCTGTAGTTAGATTTGAATCTATTAGAACAATTTTAGCCATTAGTGCGGCTCAGAAATTGGAATTATGCCAATTTGACATTCGTACAGCATTTCTATATGGTATGTTAGAAGACGAACTGTATATGGAACAACCGATCGGATATGACGACAATTCAGGACGGGTCTGCAAATTACGTAAGTCGTTATATGGATTAAAACAATCTCCACGGTGTTGGAATACACGGTTTAAGAATTTCCTTTTGCAATTCAATTTAAATCAAAGTAAATATGATTCGTGTGTTTTCACTAATCATGATAATAATGAAAAATTGATTTTAGCTATTTTTGTTGATGATGGTCTTATTGCGTCGGACAATAAGACAAAAATACGGGTGTTGTTGTCCAAATTAGAAAAAGAATTTGAAGTTAAACACGGTAACTTAGATTATTTTCTAGGAATGAGAGTTAAGAAATTAGATGATGGATCATTATTTATTAATCAAACTAATTATTCTAGAAATATTATTAAACGATTTAACATGTTAGATGCAAAGGATATCTCATTACCCATTGATAAATCAACGACATTGGATGTTCACACGGATTCGATAGTACTAAAAGAAGGTCAAGTACCGTATCGAGAAGCAGTGGGAAGTTTATTATTCCTGTCACAATTAACAAGACCAGATTTGGCATTTGCAGTTAATTTTGCATCACGATTTTTGACAAAACCAACTAATGCTCATTGGTTGATGGTCAAACGCATTATACGTTATGTTAAACATACAATTGATTATGGATTGGTGTATAAATCTGATAATAATTTAGATTTAAGAATATTTACAGATTCTGATTATGCTGGAGATTTAGAAACAAGGAGATCAACTTCGGGACATCTATTCATGTTGGGTTCATCTACAATCTCTTGGCAAGCTCAACGTCAAGCAACGGTCTCTCTTAGCAGTACGGAAGCGGAGTTCATTGCAGCGTCGGACATTACGAAAGGACTAATTTGGTTTAAAAGTTTTTTACGAGAACTTACTAATAATAATATGTATGATAAACCTATATTATTTATTGATAATCAAAGTACCATTCGTTTAGTTAAAAATCCGGAGTTTCATCGAAAAACCAAGCACATCGATGTACGATATCATTTCATTCGTGAAAAATATGAAGAAGGTCAATTCGAAGTTCAATACATAAACACAGAAGAAATGTTGGCAGATATCTTCACAAAAGCACTTCCAAAGGTCAGATTTGGGATGATTCGATCAAGCATCGGAATACAGAAGATATCACAGTAGAATAAGTTAATTTAAGGGAATATTAATTAAGGGGGTGTATTGAATATAATTAATATTGTTTATTTGGGTCATAGAATATAAATAATAAATATTATATAACCTTATATGGTATTATATGTGTACACTGAAGAAATCATGAGTAATATTTAAAAGTTGTTTTATACAAGGACCAATTACATCTGTAACCTAGATTATATCATATATAAGACATAGTATTAAGGTGTTGGATTTACCATTCTATTACGGCTGCTGTTATAATTGTAACGTACGTTGTATATATATTATTCTCTATACTGTGTGTTTTTATGTTTAATAGTATTGTGTTCAAACATATTATTGTTGTGTTTTATTTTCTACTTAAATACTAACTTCCACTAAGATATACAGGCGTATATCGCAATATATATATAATGACTCACATTTAAGTCTCATAGCGTAGAGTACACATGACAATAATTTCCAACAACTCTATCTGTTAACCTTTAAAAAAAAAAAATATATTGAAATATTTTTTTTTATTTTACTAATTAAAAATCAGCTTACAGTGATCTCCAACGTTCATGTTTTCAACAATAATAAATACCTCCCTAAAAACCCTAAAAAAAAAAACAGTAAAATATTAATTCAACAATAATTTAAAAAAATTACATATTAATCCGAATCAGTTAGCCAAATGGTTTCAATAGCTGGCTGATTAAGACGCAGAAGTGGAGGTAACACGTCTGCATCCGATTCATAAGTAACATCTGTTGATGACCCTTTTTTTTTAAAAAAAAAAAAAAAAAATATTATTTTATTTCAAATAAAAAAAAATTAACTTACATGAATCTGCTAGCGAAATTATTGATGGTTCTGATGTAGACCAATTTCCAATTCCATGTTGGTCATCTGTATCCGCTAAATAAAAAAAAGTACGTTACTTATTTTGTAAAAAACAAAAATGTTAATATTCATTTATTAACCCATCATTGGTAAACCTATATTGAAGAACACGATTGCTAAACTTTTTCCATTATTATTAATTACTAGTTAAACTCAGAACATTGAATCATACAAAGAAATATGTATCTTTTTACTCACTACTAATTGATAATATATTTTTTGTAATTACTATTATTAGAAAATAAATAAAAATAAAAAAAACTATAAGTTTATTTTTTAAAAAAATTGTATAGTACAAAAAAAAAC
The DNA here is from genome assembly GCF_023614345.1 of Adelges cooleyi. NCBI lineage: Eukaryota > Metazoa > Arthropoda > Insecta > Hemiptera > Adelgidae > Adelges > Adelges cooleyi. Next base: position 50,535 of record NW_026095987.1, read on the forward strand.
CCTAAAATGTGCTCTGTGTGAGCGCCGCGCTCATATGTTTACTAACGATGGGTTAAATAAAAAAAAATTACATTCCAACCACAGTGTTGATTTGCTATGAAAAGACTTCACGTCGCTACTCGAGCTCCAAGGAGAATATGAAGTCGACGAGAGCGACCGTTGACGTAGGGGTGATAATGAAAAAAAACTAGTACTGGAATTAACAATTACCGATCGACTTCGCGATGCGGTAGTATCAGTCTCAAGATATGTATAAGAACCTATCCGTCGCCGTTGTGTTCGGATTTTACGAGGTCGCCGCCGTCGTTTGCAACGCCTTACCGTTCTAGCAGACGATGGATAGGAATCGCTGTCCATTTTGAACTAACAGCTCTTACTCATACACTAAGTTTGATAGTAAAAAAAAAATCCTACTTACTTTTTAGTGAAACAGTTTCGCCTTGTAATAAATATAACCATTTGAGTCATAGCAACCATTACACAAAAAAATTACTACGATTCATTGAACAAGACACACCGCGTCAATGGAACCCTGTGGTTTGTTGTATTCTATACGCTGCGTGATCTGGGTTTATGCGGTTTATGTGGGTAATGTTCGAGTCTAGTTAACTTTCTTCACACGTGAATAAACATTAATATTATTATTATATACCTTTACTATACTACTGAAAAAAAAAACAATGATTTCTAATTTAAAATATTTTATTGTAATACTATATAATCTTATCTTAACAGTATATCGTTACGTTAAAAACATACAATATTATTATTATAATAAAATGTTCTCCACCATTATTATTATTGTTATACTGCTGAAAAAAAAAACAATGATTTCTAATTTATTTTAATACTACAATGATACTAATATAAAATATAACTGGTGGTATTATACCTCTGCTATACTACTGAAAAAAAAACAATGGTATATAAATTAAAAATATAACTCGTCTTAACAATATATCATTACGTTAATACCATACAATATTAATATTATTATTATGAAAAGAACCTCCACCATCATGTATTTAAAATAGTTGATATAGCTGTAATAATATCATTCCTTTGTCATTTTTATTGTGCGAGATTCATCTGATAACAATTTTTCTCCCAATTCATCAAATAGATTTTTCAATAAATTGTTGATTTTAGAATTCGCCTTATTATTTATAAGACCAATTTTAGCAGATCGGTTCACTTTTCGCCATCTATAAAAAAATTAATTATGCTACGTTTTGGTACCAAAATAAAAAAAAATTCTCACCTCTCACTATAGGATAATCCTAATACATCATTTACCAAATATTCTTGTATAATTATATAAGACGTTGGACTCGGTGTTTTAATATTAATGACGCATTTTTGATTATTGTCACGTAAAAGCAGCATCGATTCTTCATAGTTCGCTTCATCTAAAATAACTGCATCCTTTAACGCTTTTTGAAAAATTGTTGACTAAAAATACATAATTTTACTATTTAAAAAAAAAAAACAAAAAAGTATATAATTAAATAATACCGTTTTGTTGTTTTTTGGCTGTTTTCTTATATTTTTGCTAACTACTTTGGGTTTCTTCACTTGTGGTGGATCAAACGAGCTTGATTCATCATTTCTCTGTGAGGTCTCCTAAAAACATTTTTTATATCATTCATATTATTATTTAGTTAACTTACTGCGAAGAAGTCCTCGTTGGATGATTCCAGATTTGACATTTTGTTTGTAAAATAAATTCGAACTGTACTGTCACACAACTACTGTTAATATAACTCTGATGTTTATGTTTTTTCTCGTTTTATACCAATCTTGACAAATAAAAAATATCCTACCATAGTGCTAACGTTCAAATTTGTATGGTAAAAATAACGTAAGCGAAAATATGTACGGAGTGGGATGATTCTGTTTTTTATAATACCATGTAGAGTGTCTTCGAAATAATAATATGAGAAAGATAATTAACCTTCTTTTATTCATTCCAGTTGTAACATTGTAACAATCATTGTACAATAGCTAAAAAAAAAAATTATAAATACGATTCAATGAACTAACCACGGACCACAGAAACCCTACGACTCCTTGCGCGCTACGTGTTACAATCCTTGAGGAACCTAACTGCTATAGGCGTTTAACTATATTCTCCAAGCGAGGTCGATTTAATTTTTATAATAACACTATAGAAGTGGTATATGTTGTGAATGTCTTTAAAATTATAATATGAGGAGGAGAATAACCTCCTTTCGACTGCATAAATACTGCCTAGTCGAGTGTTTTAAACATCAGTCTGTAATCGTCTTTAACCAGTGGAAACACCGTCTCCTGCTAGTGAAGTGTTTTCAACAGTACTATATCATTCTTAGCTATGTAAGTGTAATCATTTTTTACTTAAAGACATTTAATTTTGTACTCTTGTTGTGTAGGGCTATTTAAAAATATATTTTTTATTTAAGTCGCCGTCATTTATTTGATAGCAGTGCTAATAAAAATATATATTTTAATTATGTCACCAACGGATGCATAAATTAAGCTATCAGTTCTAATTTTCTACTCCAGTTGTGTAGTGCTCTTTAAAATAATATTTTTTTATTTAAGTCGCCGTCATTTATTTGATAGCAGTGCTAATAAAAAATAAATATTTTAATTATGTCACCAACGGATGGAAAATATTGAGTGTCTTTAAAAAAAAAAAAAAAAATAGTATGAAGAATGAACATTATGATTCTTTTTTTTTTAGAATATCGTAACAGTCCTCACTACTATCAAGGTATCAAACGCATTCGAAAACTGTTTAATCAAGGTATGGCACAACAAACATCTACGCTTTTATTAGATCCTAAGGAAAAAATAAAAATAATTAAGGCACTAGGCAAGCCTAGCAAACATGCTAGAAGAAGAAAAACTAATAAAAATAAAATAAAAAATAAATTAGATGAAGAAATAATAAAAAAAATGTATAACATAATAAAAACAATAAATGAAAATATTTAAATTTATCAATAATTTTGTTGTTGCTGTATTTGTATATGATTATGTGACTCTTGGTTTTATATTTCTAGTTTGAAAAAAAAACATGAAAATTACCAAAAACATTCGTTTGAGTTCAACTGGTGATGGTTTACAAGAAATAGGAAGATTTAGGTCCAGGTCGAAAACTTTCTTTTTAAAAAATAAGTTAAAGTTTCTAGACTTTATACTTTTTTTCAAATATGCTACTACATTTATTTTACCAAAAATTAAGGAAGCGTGTAAAAATAACTCAATTAAATTTAATCTTCACTTGGATTGTGTGTATGAAAATGTTTTAACTTTTGAGTTGCAAGATATTTCGTTTAAAACAAAAAACACATTCACAACATCAGGATCAGATTTTACGGTATTGCTGAATAATATATATGGTAAACTTTTGAAGGAAGAAAGTAAATTTGTTGCTAAAGGCAGTGGTTGGTCTCTTCGAAATATTGATGGTATACAGCTGCGCATAAATGTTGTAAATCCTTTAGAAGGTTCATCATACATTCCTCTACCACAAAAAATTCAGGGTAGAAGAGCTATAGTTAACATAAATAATAACGACGAAAAATGTTTTAAGTATGCAATATTGTCTAAGTTTGATAGGCGTAATAATAAAAGTAAATTCTCTAAAAAATATTTTGATTATTTAGAGACTAAAAATAAATTTGATTTCAAGTGTATCACATTCCCAACTTCGATTAAAGAAGTAAGAAAATTTGCAAAGATCAATAATGTTTCCATTAACATATATGGACTAGATAGTAAATCATTAATTTATCCAATACTAGTTTCCGATATTGAAAAACGAAACCATTTTGACTTACTTTTACTTAGCAACACTTCACGACAACATTATTGCTTTATATCTAATTTTTTAAGACTTATTAGGTCTCAAAGAACTAAACACAAAGAACAAATAAATATTTGCAAACGATGTTTTACTATTTTTAACAACACACCTTGTAAGAATAAATTATGGGGGTTTGAAGGACTACGAGAACATAAAAAATTCTGTTCTCAACATAAATTAAGCAGACCAGTTATGCTTGAAGATCATGATGATTCTGTAATCAAATTTACAAATTATATAGCTACTCAACGCGTACCAATAGTGATCTATGCAGATTTTGAATGTTTTTTAACCTCTTATGGAACAGTCAAATGAAAAACAGAAATCTATTAAAACTTTTCAACACAAACCGATGAGTTTTGGCTTTTATGTTAAAATTGATTACACAACCATTCCACCTGAATTAGTTAATGAATTTAAAATACCTAAAAAACCAGTTATTTACAGAGGTGAAAATGCTGCCAAAAAATTTATGGAAGCTCTTATAAAAGTCGGAGAAGAAGTAGATAAATTATATCAGACAAACATAGCAATGAATCCTTTAACTAGTGAAGAAACAAATCGATTTCAAAACGCTAGCAATTGTGAAATATGTAAGCGATCTTTTATCAATACCATAAAAGTTAGAGATCACTGTCATTTTACGGGTAAATTTAGAAATGTATTATGTTTGACCTGTAATTTCAAGTTGAAAAATGTAACTTTCATTCCAATTTATTTTCATAACTTAGCGTACGATAGTCATTTCATAGTACATCAATTAGGAATAAATAACAAACGAATTGATGTTATTCCTAATTCGAGTGAAAAATATATTTCATTTAGCAAAGAAATTTCCAAAACTATGAAAATAAAATTCATAGATACGTTTAGATTTATGTCAGAGCCTTTAAGTACGCTTGCTAATAATTTAGCCGAAGACAAATCTAGGTTTAAAGAGACATTACGATTTTTTTCAATAGATAAATTAGATTTAGTATGTCGTAAAGGTTGTTTCCCCTACGAATACGTGAATAACTGGGATAAACTTGAACAGACTTATTTACCATCCAAAAAACACTTTTACAACTCACTAAATGATGAAGAAATCAGTAACCAAGATTATAACCATGCGAAAACTGTTTGGAATACATTTAGAATAAAAACTTTAGGTGAATATTCTGATCACTATCTGTTGACTGATATTTTAATATTAGCCGATGTTTTCGAGTCATTTCGAAATCTTTGTATGAACACATTTCATCTTGATGCATCACATTATTTTACAGCTCCAGGATTCGCATTCCAAGCAATGTTGAAATTTACTAATGTTGAACTTGAAAGGCTAAAAGATTATGATATGCATCTCATGCTTGAAGCCGGTATTCGCGGAGGTATCTGTAACAGTGTTAAACGACACGTAAAAGCTAATATCCCTAATGTCGAGGGAATTAATTACAATCCTGATAAACCCACGTCTTGGCTTACATATTTTGACTGTGTAAACCTCTATGGGAAAGCTATGCTATCGGTTTTACCTTTTCGTAATTTCGAATGGTTAGAAGATTTATCATTAGATGTCACAACAATACCAAACAATTCAAAGTATGGTTATATATTAGAAGTTGATGTTGATTACCCTGAGCATTTACACAATGATCATAACGATTTCCCATTTTTACCCGAATTTACATTCCCACCTAATTCAAAGGTGAAAAAATTGATGACTACTTTTAATCCTAAACGAAATTATGTTGTACATTATCGTTCACTGAAGCAAGCTATCGCAAACGGATTAGTTGTGACAAAAGTACATAGAATTGTTAAATTCGAGCAAAAGAAATGGATGGCACCCTACGTGAAACTTTGTACTGAAATGAGACGAAACGCAACAAATGAGTTTGAAAAAGCGTTTTGGAAACTCGCTATCAATTCTGTTTTTGGAAAATGTATGGAAAACGTGAGAAAACGTATGAATATGAAATTGGTGACAACTGATCGACAGGCACATCGTTTAATGATAAAACCTAGTTTTAAAGATCGTACAATTTATTCTAATAATCTAATGGCTATACACATGTTCAAGGAGAAACTTAAATTTGATAAACCCATATATGTAGGATTAGCTATTCTAGATATTTCCAAAACTGTTATGTATAATTTTCACTATAATGTAATGAAGCCTAAGTATGGTCGCAACATTAGATTATGCTACTCCGATACAGATTCCTTAATCTATGAAATTATTACAGACGATTTTATGACTGATCTCACAAATGATTTGTCACCATATTTCGATACATCAAATTTTCCCAAAGATCATCCATGTTTTTCAGAAAGGAGGAAGAATGTACCAGGTTACTTTATAGACGAATTAAAAAGTTTGATTTTACTTGAATTTGTAACCTTGCGACCGAAACTGTATGCTTTTAATGTTGGAGGAAAGGAAACAAAGAAAGCAAAAGGAGTAAAAAAGTATGTGATTGAAAAAAATATGAAAATGGAACATTATATCAGCGTTTTAAAAGCATATTCTAGTCAAAACACTTTTAGTCAGAACAATACAATAACATATCAATCTATGAACACAATTCAATCAGAAAAACATCAAGTATATTCAAAAAAAAATTTACAAACTCGGACTTGCAAGCGGTGACAAGCGAATAATATTGGAAAATGGGATAGATACAATAGCACATGGTCACTACAAATATTTATGAACATTATAAAATTTAAATATGTAAATAATTTTATATGTTAAAAAAATTATTTAAATAATTCTGTTATTTAGATGGCGCGATTCAACCGTTTCTTGGAAATTTTTCGAACATTTCGTTCACTCAATGTGACTGCAGCAATGCCTGGAGAATTAGCTCTTATTTTTATCTTTGAGACAGACGATGATTTTAATCAAACAATTGATGACGTTTCAGAAACAGATATCATACTATTTTATCATAATAGAGAGCTTGATGATGAAAAACTAAAAAAGATATTTCCATCGTTTGTACCAACGATGGATAATGGTGCCAAGTATGTATATCCTATCGGTCATATCCTTGATGGCAATGCACGTATTGTGCTACGCAAGTGGAGGAATGAACATGCAGGTGGTACATATTATGTTAGGAGAAGACCGGATTACGTAGCCATAAATGATATTTTGAAAATATTTCTACATCCATCCATTGAGCAATTCGATATGAATGCTGCAGTAACCATAAACGATAACGGTGAAGTTTTGTCTTTATTGGCATCAAATCCTGCATTTAAACGTACTGTATGTGGTGGTCATAAAAAACTTAATATGTACCACTTTGAACGGATAGAGTCTACCATTTTTTCTAGACCGGTATTGGGTATTGTCAATTGCGTCCATCATTCAACCACCAATAGAGATGAACGGGTACAAATGAAGTGTAGACTGGATAAAATCTTCCTCGCTGGCTCTGAAAGATCAGCATATAAACTACAAGATCCTAACTGGTTTAACATTTTATATTAGTCAACTAGACACATAAATCTTTAATTTTTAAATATATAACTAAGTTACTATTTTTAATAATTTAATGTAAAAAAATTGTATTTTTATTTTTTTTTTTTTTTAAATAAAAGTTATTTTACAATATTTTCTGTTTTCACCCATGAGTTATGAGATGAATCTAGTCCTAAATACTTTACATACATTTTTCCTTTTGATCTTTTCAAGACACGTTCTATAAGATATGTATCAGGGTAATTAGTCTTTTTAATTTCTTGCTCATAAAAACATAATAAAATTAGCTCACCTTTCTCATCAGACAATTTGTAGGTTATAGGATTAGTATCTAAAATGTTGCTAATAGTAAAAATTTCCGTAGTCCAACTTGGCGTATAAGATTTATTAAAAATGTGTTTATATTTTGATATTCTAACCTTTTCATTTAACTTAAATTTTGGTTTTTTCTCTAAACTTTTGCTAGAATAACTTTTATGTGTAACAGAATGAGGAGTTAATCTGGCTTCTTGTGGAGTACAACTAATTATTCTGTGTCTACTATTATTATATCTGTTAACTAGTTTTGGTAATGCTTTTATCCAGTCCCAACTGCCTTGAGCTGTAAAATTTGTATAAATATAATTTTTTAAAGTTCTAATCACTCGTTCTACCATCCCCGCCTTGATACTACTATAAGTTGAATAATGTTTAATGTTATATTTTTTCATAATATTTTGAAATTTCTCATTATGAAATTCTAATCCAAAGTCCGATTGAACAAATTTAGGCTGATGAGTTTTTAATATTTTCATCATCGCATCTTTTATAGTAATTGCTGATTTATTTTTTAAAGGTTCTAACCATACGTATTTAGTAAACGTATCAATAACAACTAAAATATATTTGAAACCACTATTTTTCCTCGAATGCGCATGCATATCCATTAAATCAATTTGCCAAAGTTCATCCATGAACCTTGTAATAACTTTACGTCTTGGAAATATTTTTCTAGCTGGTCTATGTAATTCGTTGGCTATATCTCTTAAAGAAGTCATAATAGATTAATATGTAAACTAGTTGAAATAATTTTTTTTCTATCACCTTAATTTTTATTACATTATTTTACAGTTCATAATGATTTGCATTAATGACAGAAAATTTATAGAACAAACAATTTATAATTACAACTTGGAAAATATGTCATGTTGTGATTATTACGTTCCTTGGATTCCGGACCATTTAAAACATCAAGAGAAAATCGAGCTGATTAAAGAATATTTTAAGGAGTTGAAGATAGAAGATAAGGATGATGTTGAAGAAGATGAACAAATTGATTATTGGTAATATAAAAAAATGTAAAACATCTTCTATTTTTAAACCATATATTAAAATATTATAGGAATAGAAAAGATTTATTGGATCAGAAAGAGGATGAAGAAGAAGAAGAAGAAGAAGAAAAATTAAGCTGGGAAGAGATAGATGAATGGGTGGATACTATAATTAAAAAATATGATTTATTAATAATTAATTCTAAAAAAATACCACTTCTTTTTTTTAATTCAAATTTAAATTCATTAAGAAAATACTTTTTAGAAGACAGTAAAAATAATTGTATAGAGGAGGAGTGGTAATGTTTATATTTTTTTTTTTTTTTTTAAATTAAACAATAATTTTTCGTTCACGAAGTTCTTCAATTATTGATATTATTTCATTACTTACACCTGTATTCCCAGCCTCTTTAGAAGCCATTAAAAGAGCAAGCCTAGACACTAATTCATTTGGATTATCATAATAAATGATTTGTGTATTAGGTTGTACATTCTTATATAATATACCAGATCCTTCTTTTGACTTAAAATCGTCTGACTTTTCTAAGTCAGTAGGTTTTTCAAATGTGATTGGATCTTTTGAATGAGCAGCTTCCGCTGCCTTTGAAGCTATAAAACTGACATCAAGTTTCGCTCTTTTTGTTGTCTTCAATTGTAACATTTTTTCGGTATAATATGGCTTAACAATAAAAGTCCATTTATAAGATTGGCTAGATTTAGGTCCTCCGTTAACATTTAAGTGAACCTCTGTAGCATCTAATATTTTGTAATACGATTTAAAATCCTGACGTGTAGTTAATTTAGGGTTTTTTTCACAAAGTAACGACCATAGACCTGGGGTCCAATCATAGTCTTTGTCTGCTACATAAATTTTATTGTTGGCAATGAATACTGGGAAATTACCAATTTTTAGTTGATTATCAATATTATCATAACGCATACCATAAGATGGATCATATGATCTTCTATTTGGAGGTAATTTCATAAAATTGTTGAATTCATATAATTGAGGATCAGCGTTTTCCTCATTTGTTGTAACAGATAATTCCTCATCAATAACATTATTCATTTTATTGTCATTAACTAGCATTTTAAGTGGTTCTATAATCGGTTTAAATGTTTCGTTAAATGTATATTCAGAGTCTAAAACACCGCGCTTTAACTCCATAATTTTCCGCTTAATATTATTTTTTGATTCTACCAAATTGTTAAGTAATATTTTGTTTTCTGACATTTTAGCAAACTAAAAAATATTTCAGTTTACACCAAGCTTATATAGACATCAAAACCACGTCTGTACCGACCATCATTAACATTTCTAGTTTTATCTATAACAAGAAAACCATATTTTTCATAGCCCCAACAATAAATACACATTTTTTGAAAATCTAGATAATCCATATCAGTTGAAATATGATCATTACATATATGTCTTAAATTACGTTCGTCTTGTTTGAACACCACTAATAAATTACAGTTATCGCGTACCAATCGTTTTAAAACTTTAGAATGACTTTGAACTAAAAAGAAAACTGAATTAGCACCAAAATGTCTCCCCATACTAAAATAATCTTAAATGGGTAATTGAGTATCACACAACACATCATCAAAAATAAAAATAGAATTTGGATTCGTTATTTGTGGTTTAACTACTTCTTCAGCTTCCGTAAAAATAAACAGCTTCACTCCTTCTAGACCATCAAAAATTTGTTTCAATAAAATATATTTTTCTTGGTTAAGCGTTTTTGTATACAAATAAACGTTTTCAAATTTTAAACCATTTATATGTGTAAGAAGATTAAACATTACATTTGTTTTACCAGAGCCACTAAATCCAACAATAATACATCGGATACTATCTGGTAGTAAAGGTCCATGTCTTGAGATTGCTTTATTAGAAATTTCTGTGTCTATATTTTTAATATTTAATTTACTATTCTGTTCTATAAAACGCATTTTTTTTTTGTATATATAATAGTTGTGAACTAAGAAAAAATACTTAGTATACATAGGAAATGCCGAGAGTGCGAAAGTGTATAACCGGTAAAGGTCTCGTTAATACACTAATAAATAAACTTCCGTTCGAAGCACATTTACCAGGTTATAAATATTGTGGACCTGGAACAAAACTTGAAAAAAGATTGGCTAGAGGTGATAAACCTATAATTCTTCTTGATGAGGCTTGTCGTGACCACGATATAGCGTATTTAAAAAATAAAGACGTAACAAACCGTAATTTAGCTGAAAAAAATTAAAATTTCAAGCGTGGGATAGGGTGAAAGCAAAAGATAGTTCATTCGGGGAAAAAGCTGCAGCCTACACCGTTACTAACATTATGAAAGCTAAACGTAAAATTGGTATTGGTTGTTGCAAAGCTAAAAAAGGTGGTAAATTAGTTGGAGCAGTAAGAAAAAGAATATCTCGAAGAAAGTCTAAAAAATGTTAGAAAAATTAAGGTACCAAATCAAAGGGGTTCTGCTATACCTTTGATACCAATATTTGCCGGACTTTCAGCCCTCGGTAGTCTTGCGTCTGGTGCAGAAAATATCTATAAAGCTGTTAAAGATTCTAAAAATGGACAAACGAAAAAAATTGGTAAAGGCTTATATTTGAATGTTCGTAGTGGTAAAGGTTTATACTTAGATAAATCAGGTTTAGGTGTGAAGAAAAGAAGAAATATTAAGAAAAAAAACTAATTACTATGCTACCTAATAGATCTCTTTCCTCTCAAGACATTATAAAACATGTTGCACAATTAAAAATTCCACATTTCCGTGGTGTATTTTCACGTGACAGCTTACCAAAAACTATTTTTAAAAACGAATGTGCGGTTATTAACCTTGCTGGAATAAGTCAAAAAGGATCGCATTGGGTAGCTTACTTTAAAAAATATAACAACATATGGTATTTTGATAGCTTTGGTAATTTACCACCACCAATTGAACTCCAAAATCGTTTTAAAGGATACAATATTTTATATAATTACTCAAAATATCAAAATTATAATACATTTATTTGTGGTCATTTATGTATTGATTTTTTACAATGTATGAATCAACAACAATAAGTTTATCAGGTAACACTACAAAGTTATCAACAAATTTTTTTCCATCACTAACTATAGCTGAGGACTCAGAAATAGCATTATTAAATCTTCAGACATATAATTCTTTTCCTAATATTAATGAAAGCAATAATAAATTGAGAATAATTATAAAGAACAATACAATAATAAATAAACGCGATGTTTCTGTAAGCAGTAGTTTTTCACTAGAATCAGATAAGAATGCTATTGATCATAATCCAAGACATTTATCTAAATATTTCACGGAATCATATACGAGTAATATTAATAAATCTTTCGATTATTTCTCAAAAAGTAATGAACACATTCTGAGTGAACAAACGGATAAAGAAATCTTAAAGCTTGAAATAGAACCAGGGTGTTACGAACTAAGTCAAATAAATGAATATATTAAAAACATGATTAAAAAAACCCATCCAAATATTGTATTTAGCATATTTCCAAACATCAATACATTTAAATCGTATGTTTACTGTTCTGAAACAATCGATTTCACTATTGATAATAGTTTAGGACATGTTTTAGGATTTGATGAAGTGGAATTAGAACCGAATAAATTACACGAATCTCAAAAAACTGTTAATATTAGTATGATTAATAATTCAATAAAAGTATTATGTAGTATTGCTCAAGGATCATTTGATGGTAACAAACCCTCACACTCAGTCTATGAGTTTTACCCTACAGCAGTACACGGATCAAAAATTGTTGAAGCACCTAGCAACTTAATATATTATCCATTGATAACAAATGAAATAAATAATATAACGGTAAAGTTAGTTGATCAGGATCAAAGACCACTAAAGAATTTAGGTGAAAAAATTACAACAGTTTTTCATATTAGACGGTACGGTTCATAAAATGGGGTTGAAATTTTTTAATTTCCAAAACAAAATATTAGATATAAAGGAACCGTCACATAAAAAATCTTCCATTCCCAAAACGAAATCTAACCGAGCAACAAGGAGAAAAACAGAAATAAATCTTACGTCAAAGAATAAAAATATTTTAAGACAACTTGGATTTGAATTAAAAAGTAATCGAAATGCCTGAAAATGATATTTTGGAAGTTGATATGGGTTATGTGTCAGATTCGAAAATAACTAATTTTGATTTTCACTCATATATTCCTTATACTAAAGCTTTTAATAATAATGATGAAATTAGGATATGTGTACAACAAACTGATGTATACCCATATTTACATGAAAGCTTTTTATACATCGAAGGCAACATTGAAGATAAAGATAAAGTAAAACTAGGTAATAATGGATTATCTTTTCTTTTTGAACAAGTTCGTTTAGAATTAAATGGTATCGAGATAGATAGTTCACGAATGTTAGGTATTACAAGTTCTATCAAAGGATATCTTTCAAGTACACTAGATAATTATTATTGTTATGAAAATGCTGGATGGACTTTCAAAAATAGTTCATCCATATCAGCCACAAATGGTCATTTTACAGCATTTATACCACTAAAATACTGGTTAGGCTTTTTTGAGCATTATAGAAAATTTTTATTAAATTCACGAATAGAACTCATATTAACTAGACCAAATAGTGATTTAAATGCATTGATTAAAAAAAGTGATGATGCAACTACAGGTAGTGTAAATATTAAGAATATTGTTTGGAAAGTTCCTCATGTTAGTGTTGATGATAGCCAGCGTTTAAAGTTAATGAAAATAGTTGAAAAAGAAAAACATTTGTTTATACCATTTAGATCATTTGAAACATATACTTACCCTGAACTCGGAAACACGAAAAATGTACTATGGAATTTAAAAACATCAACGAAATTGGAAAAACCTCGTTATATCATTGTAGGCCTCCAAAAAAATCGTAACAATTCAATAACTGCAGACAAAAGCGAATTTGATCATTCTAAGTTGAAAAATATTAAAGTGTTTCTGAACTCAAATGTTTATCCTTATGATAATTTAAATTTAGATTTTACGCACAACGATTTTACATTATTATATAATATGTATACATCGTTTCAAGAATCATATTATGAAAATGGACTTCGAAATCCGATACTAAGTCCAAAATTGTTTTTATCAAATGCTCCAATTATTGTTTTAGATGTTAGTAAACAAAACGATTCTGAAATTTCTTCTACAATTGACTTACGTTTAGAAATAGAAGCTGATGATAATTTAACTGGTGTTAGTGCTTATTGTATGTTAATACACGACCGCATAGTTGAGTATTCGCCATTTACCCGAGAAGTGCGTAAACTCGTATAATATAGTTTTTTTGTTTTGGTTTTAGTATATAAGAAGTCCTTGTCACTGTTAAGATCTCTATTTTTAAATTAATAATGGATTATTTTGGTCATCATATAAATCATTTCAATGATATCGGAGTTGGTAAATATTTAAATTCGAAATTAATTGATTTGGAAAATAGTATAAAAAATTCTATCTTAGAAACTCAGACTGGTTTAAAAGATAGTTTAGAAAAAAAACTAAATACACATAATGAATCAATAACTAATGTTTCAAAAAATACAATAGAAACAATAAAATCTGAATTAAATAACTCATTCAAAGAATGTATCACTAGTTTGGAAAATAAAATAAATATGACGTTAATGAATGATGAATTAGAAAAAAAATTAGAAAAAAGTTTAGACAAAAAAACGAATGATGCTATGATAAAATTAGTAAATGAAGCTAGGGTTAAATTAAATAAAGATTATTATGAATGAATGATTGTTTAAAACTTTAGATGCTTGTTTTTTTTAAATTAACCGATAAAGCATACACGCCGATTAGAGGAAGTCAACATGCGGCTGGATACGATCTAAAAAGTGCATACCAATATATTGTAGTAGCACATGGAAAAGAATTGATTAAGACCGATCTACAAATTGTGGTACCACATGGTACATATGGACGAATTGCACCGAGATCAGGATTAGCATGGAAACATTTTATTGATGTTGGAGGTATGCTTATAAAATCTAA